>NC_084651.1:28573201-28873201 GCF_019802595.1 Syngnathoides biaculeatus | reverse complement strand
CTGAACCACAAGATGAAAACTTTCGTTTCTTCATCTCTCTCTTTCTTAGCTTGCTTTTTGACTGAAAGTCAGTGTCGTATTTGTCATGCAGTCCTAAAATGCCATGCTACAGTTCCCTTCTTTGGTAACGCGATGGCAGACTGGCAGATAAATAATACACATTTCAAAAGTGTCATGATGAAAAAATACTCATCCTTCCATTCCATATGAAAGTGGTAGGTTTTCCACTTCTTCCACTCCCCCACTCATTTTTATACATTTAAGTTTCAGTTGAGCCTCCTAAATTGGAGGCCTACTTGCTAGCTTGCTCGACTGCGCCGTTATGTGAACATGTGCGGTGACATATCAGAAAAGGTCAGATTGGTCCAATAGATTATCAATCAGGAGAAATTTCATAGTGAGGATGATAGGTCAATATCTACATTTTATTGTCATGCCATATACCCACACTACCTCTGTGATTGACCAGTATATTGAGATCGATGTATTGGGCACAACTGAATCAAGAAAAGGGATGAATGACAGACTAACGTATTTTTATTTTTTTATTTATTTACAAGCACCCATGCGATCGACATTACCTCTGCGACTGACCAGTATGTCACGATTGACGCATAAAGCACCCCTGCTCAGGGTTTGTACACTTCCAGAGAATCCAAATTCCATGAATTGGCTTTGCGTGTAATCAGCAGGGACATGGACATGCTTTTACAAAGCTATTCACCTTTGAGTTTGCTTACCCTCGACTGTAAAGGACGGTCGTAAGTGGATTCTTATCTGCTGTGTTGTAAGAGTACTCTACAGTTCCGAAGGCTCGATGCAAGCAAGCCATGGGCTTCGAACTTGCCTACAACCCAGACTAATCGACCAACACGGTGTAAAAGCCACTGCACATGTAGTCGTCACCAAAAATTATACAGTATAGTGACGTCGAGTCTGAATTGATTGTAGGGTGAACATCCTCATGGCAGCAAAATAACGCTCGAGAGCAGGATTTTGATTTGATCAGATTTTTATCTGTTATGAAGGGGAAAAAAAATATAGATTCTTTTGGCTTGTCCCATTAGGGGTTCCCACAGCGAAAGTACTTGAAGAGTCATGTTCTCTGAGGTTTCTATTGAGATGGTATGCCGCTTAAAGTTCTGCTGAAAATCGGATGAAAATATTTCGTTCTACTTAAAAGCCTGCAATTTTTTTTCGAGATGATAAAGTATGTCCCATGGTGGTAACTATCACATATTGTGGTTTATGTTTGTGAAATATTACGTGAATAGAGGGAATGCACCTATGTCATAAAATCACATGATTTTCATTGCGCCGCCATGTTGCCGGTAAAAAAAATGCATTGTTGAATGTTAATTCTGTTAAGACCAAACGAAAATGTCTGAAAGCATGACACCCAGAGTTTTGTCCGATACCGTGGTGGTGGTGATAAAACAAAGGTACGTGGAAAAATTAGAGTAACTTGACTGTTAATACACTTCCCTATCTTGGACAGCTCTATCTATGCACGTATCTGGTGAATAAATTGTTGACATTTACACAAAAGAGTTTGAAAGCGTATAAAAGTCAGGATGTATACAAATACTTTGATGCCTGATGGGTCATAGATGTCGTGTCCTGTAGAATTGAATGAAATGAGCCTCGTCTTGTGATGACAAAGGTAAGTTGCAACTTGCAATACTAGATCTTGTAATCTATATTTACTGTACCATAATGTAATCCAATTTGCATAAATTAGGGCATTAAATCTTGCTATGATTTTGGACGAAGTTATTGGTGGTATAGAAGGCCTCACGGTTTTTTTAAACCTGACAACAAATCTAACTGGAGTGTTTGAAGCTCAGACTTTATTATGCCTTTAATGAAGCAAAAAGTATTCATTGACTGATCTTGCTGTTTTTGAAACATTCTAATCATCCATATCCCGTTTGTGGAAAAAAAAAAATTAGGATAGCTCCGTAAACCTCCCTGTGACAGACGGTTTAATATTTTTTAAATACGCATTATTCTCAAATGAGTCAACTTGGCATTATAAATACTTCTGAATACTTTGAAATTGACAAGAATAATTCCTACCTGAAATTTAATGATCACTACATAGGCGTGTATTCCGTTGGGCACCATCCATCCCATTAAGTTGCCGAAATACATCGATCTTCTCCGCTGGTATTCTACACAAAGGTATTTTGAAGAACTCTCGTCTAATCTCAGAACCAACAGCACAACAGGTCTCACAACACTGTGAAAAATCTGTTACGGTCCAGTGACTCACTCTCGGAACCGAGCAGCTAAGCTTTGATTAGCAAAATGGTGTCGTTAACAAAAGGGGACGTCGTGCGCACGATCTCTATACTTCTTTAGTATTTTCAAAAATGCCTCTTTTCCGTCTATTGTAGCATGTGCAACAGCAGCAACACTGCTTGTTGGGTTGACCCTTAAAATTTAAATACACTAACCTGACACTGAGATTTTCAGACGATTGGGAACGGTTGCTGTACCGCCTTGGCAAATTAATTTTCACCGGAGTCAACTCTCCGATGGAAGAAGTTGGAAATTGTCAAATTCTTCGTCTTATCCTTCAGTTTCCTTGACATTGTTATGTGTTTAGCCGACTTCATATGACCTCGCAACACACCTTCCCATGTTAGATAGGTTAATCAGTTTACCGCATGAAGAACATTTTGCTGTATGAATGTCGCAAGGTGCCAGCCACCTCCGGAACAACTCTTTCTAACCATGTGTCGTTGAATCGGCAATTTCCCGGCATATCCGTAACTGGAAGCTTTGTTTGTTTCACCAAGCTCAGGTGCGCACTAACTCCACGCTTGGATGAACTGTACAAAATGACATCACTTCGAGAAATTTTGAGAAACCGGAAATGCACAAGAGTTATCGGTCTACGCTTAACAGGTTTATTGTTTTAATTAAAACACATGATAAAAGAATATTATGAGCTGCAACAACAAAATCCCATGACATTCCCTGACCCAAGCCAATTATTTTTTATTTACCGGACTTTCCAAGATCTGGAAATTGCAACGTTTCATCAAATGATAATCCTGAAATTCCCTGACCTGTAAGAACCCCATCTGCTTTATATACATGATCAGGGTTTTTGAGGACTATCCCTGATCAGCGAGTTTAAAAAAAAAAAAAAAGAAAAAAGTCAACCACTCCGGTCACATAATGGAAAAATGACCAGTTCATCTCCGTATGTATTAGTCTGTTCCATGGCTGAAAAAAAAAAAAAAATTGTTCATCTATTTATTACTGAAGCATCATAACAGAACAAATGAATCAGTTTGACCAATTATGACAGTAAAAAAAGATCATCCCATTAACATAAATTGGTCAATTCTATTCTGGCCAATAAAATCGGAGTAGTCTAGTATGTGATATGGGTGTGACGGAATATACTTACGGCCTTTGTAGCAGCAGGCAGAAATCTATCAAGATAGGAATCACATCCTAAACATAAGCATGAGAATTATCAAAATGAATATGACTTGAGCAAAACGCCGAGTAAAAACAAAGTTATTGAAGGAAAGATAATACCAAAACTGTCTGAAATCATATGACGTCTATCAAGTACATGCTTTGATTTCAGACCTTACCGTAAACATCAGGCATAAGGATTTCGGCAAGTATGGTAACCGATCTTTCGGTTCCGTTGATTTTTGTCCTGGGAAACGGTGGGAAACGATTTTTCGGTTCCCATTAATAATGCTCATGGGAACCGGTTTTTACATGTACTTCAGAATAAAGCCTTAGCAGGCATGAGCATTTTGTCTTTTACGCTTACCAACCGACATGTTTGACTAGCATTTGAGTGACCCGGATATGAATAACTCGACCTTGCGCACGCGTAGTGCAGAAGCGGAAACCGCTGCTGTTTGTAAACCATACTGACAAAGCTGGGCGTTTTAATCATTAAAAATAAAAGGGGTTCATGTAGGTTCGTGTTATACAGATTGTTGTATTTCGTTAAAAACTTGTTTTACATTCCACACATGGGCGAATTTTATTAAAAGTAAGCCCTGAGATCTGGGAAACGGACTTTCGGTTCCGTGTTTTCTCAGGCTGGGTAACGACACGTTAACGGAACGATCGTTTCTGTGAAATGCTCATGCCTGAAACATGATTGTTTAAGCGAAAAATTAAACAAGAAAAGCCCAATTGTCTCGAGTCAACTTTTGTAGATGACTTTGATCTGGATTACTGAGCATAAACACACCACAAAAAAAATAAATTAACAAGCACATTTGTCTCTTCCCTCCTCGAGCCGTCACCTTATCGTGGTGGAGGGGTTTGTGTGTCCCGATAATCCTAGGAGATAAGTTTTCTGGGGCTTTTTGCCCCTGGTAGGGTCACAGATGGCAAAAAGGTCCAGACAAACTACGACTTCAAAACCCCAATGGAAAACTGGAGTACAAAAATTGGATCTCAGTTTCCCATGCCCAGACGTGGGTCACTCCCCTCTCTGGAGCCAGGCAGGGAGGTGGGGTTGGAAGGAGAGTGCATTGTTGGCTGGGCCTGGGGATCACTGGGGCCCCTCTCTGAAGCTAGGCCTGGAGGTGGGGCATGAAGGAGAGTGCATGGTGGCTGGGCCTGCACCCATGCGGCTTGGCCGGGCACAGCCCGAAAGGGTAACATGGGTCCCCCTTCCCATGGGCTCACCACCTGTGAGAGGGGTCATAGCGGTCGGGTGCGAGGTGAGCTTGGTACCACTAATCTTGAGAGGGGTTGGACTCAGTTCCACTCTAAAGTTGCCCACCGTGAGAGAGGCAGAGCACGTGTGGGTATGTATACCTATTGCCCCCCCCTGGGTCGGGACCAGTACGTTGGAGTTTACCCCGGTGGATGAGAGGGTAGCTTCCCTCCGCCTGCGGGTAGGGGGAAGGGTCCTGACTGTTGTTAGTGCCTGTGCACCAAACAGCATTTCAGAGTACCCACACTTTTTGGAATCCTTCGGGGGAGTGCTGGAGAGCGCTACCTCTGGGGACTCCATCATTCTGCTGGGGGACTTCAATGCCCGCGTGGGCAACAACAGTGAGACATGGGAGGGCATTATTGGGAAGAACAGCATCCTCGATCACAACCCAAGTGGTGTTCTTTTACTGGACTTCTGTGCTCATCACCTTTCTTGTTCATAACGAACACCATGTTCGGGCATAAGCGTGTGCACATGTGCACTTGGCACCAGGACACCCTAGATTGCAGTTAGGTTGATGATTGACTTTGTGGTCATATCGTCAAACTTGCAAGATCATGTCTTGGACACGAGGGTGAAGAGAAGGGCGGAGCTGTCAACTGATCACCACCTGGTGGTGAGTTGGCTCCGATGGTGGGGGAAGGTGCCAGTCCGACGTGGCAGGCCAAAATGTTTTGTGAGGGTCTGCTGAGAATGGCTGGCAGATTCCCATCAGAAGGAATATCAACTTCCAGCTCCGAAAGAACTTTGCTCATGTTCCGGGGGGAGGGGGCGACATTGAGTCCGAGAGGACGATGTTCCCCGCCTCCATTGCTGAAGCGGTCGACCAGAGCTGTGGCCGTAAGTCGGTCGGTGCCTGTCGTGGCCACAACCTCCGAACACGTTGGTGGACACCAACAGTGAGAGATGCTGTCAAGCTGAAGAAGGAGACTTATCGGGAATTTTTGGCCTGTGGGACTCCTGAGGCAACTGATGGGTCCCAGCTGGCCAAGTAGAATGCAGCTTCGGTGGTCATTGAGGTAAAAACACACGAAGCCATGGAGAACGACTTCAAGACGGCTTTGAGGAAATTCACGCGTCCGGCGTCTCAGGAGGAGAAGCAGTGCACCGTTAACACTGAGTATAGTGGGAATGGGGCACTGCTCACCTCAACTCAAGATGTTTTGTGTCGGTGGAGAGAATACTTTGAAGACCTCCTCAATTGCACCAATACGTGCCATGAGGAAGCTGAGTTTGGCTTCTCTGAGGCGGGTTCTTCTATCTCTGGGGTTGAAGTCACCAAGGTGGTTAAAAAATTTCTTGGTGGCAGGGCCCCAAGGGTAGATGGAGTTCCTAAAGGCTCTGGATGTTGGGGGCTGTCCTGGTTTACACGCCTCTGCAACATCGCGTGGACATCGGAGACAGTGCCTCTGGATTGGCAGATGGGGTGGTGGACCCCCTTTTTAAGAAGGGGGACCAGAGGGTTTGTTCCAACTATAGGGGGATCACACTCCTCAGCCTCCCTAGTAAGGTCTATTCAGGGGTGCTGGAGAGGAGGGTCCACCTGGAAGTCGAATCTCTGATTCAGGAGTAGCAATGTGGTTTTCGACCAGGCCGTAGAACAGTGGACCAGTTCGGCCAACCAGTCTACATGTGTTTTGTGGACTTGGAGAAGGTGTTCGACTGTGTCCCTCGGGGAGTCCTGTGGGGGGTTCTCTGGGAGTATAGGGTAACGAACCCCCTGATATGGGCTGTTCGGTCCCTATACGACCAGTGTCAGAATTTGGTCAACAGTGCCAGCAATGGGATGAGAATCAGCACCTCCAAATCTGAGACCATGGGCCTCAGTCGGAAAAGGGTGGTATGCGCAGTCCGGGTCAGGGATGAGATCCTGCCCCAAGTGGAGGAGTTCAAGTATCCTGGGGTCTTGCTCAAGAGTAAGGGAAAAATGGAGCGGGATATCAACAGACGGATCGGTGCAGCCTCTGCAGTGAGGCAGACTGGGTCCGGAAAGAGGGAGCTAAATAGAGAGGCGAAGCTCTCATTTTACCAGTCTACCTACATTCCTACGCTCACCTATGGGCACGAGCTGTGGGTCGTGACTGAAAGAACAAGATCCCGGATACAAATGGCCGAAAAGTGTTTCCTCCACAGGGTGTCCGGGCTCTACCTTAGAGATGGGGTGAGAAGCTCGGGCATCCGGGAGGGGCTTAGTGTCAAGCCGCTGCTCCACCGCATTGAGAGGAGCCAGATGAGGTAGCTGGGGCATCTGATCCGGATGCCTTCCGGACGGTTCACTGGTGAGGTGTTGTGGGCATGTCCAACTGGAAAGAAACCCTGGGGATGACGCAGGACATGCTGGAGAGACTATGTCTCTCAGCTGGCCTGGGAACGCCTTGGGATCCCTCAGGAAGAGGTTGAAGAAGTGGCTGGGGAAAGGGAAGTCTGGGTCTCCCTCCTGAAGACACTTCCCCCGCGGCCTGGCCCGGAGAAGTGGCAGAAAATGAATGGATGGATGGACATTGGTATCTTTTACTGTAAACTGAGTCGGATAAAATTATTCAGCTATTACGCTTTTGGGCTAACAAAATTACCATATCAAATTAATAGATTTTTCTGGTGAGGATTTTATTGCTCACTTTCCCCAAAAGCAAACACCAGGTCACCACTTTTCTCGATATCAATTACATTAGCATTACTCATTCGTTCTTAGGACTATTTAATGTGCTTACGTGAAAATGCTGCTCCATCACTTGGATTCTCCCTTGTTCTGGGCACATCTTAAAAGTATGATCAGCAAACTGGAAGAGGATCTCTACCATCTCCACCAAGACATTGAATCGGATTAAAATTATAATGTCAATAAGAGACAAGTTGCCGTCACTGTGATGGTTTTCATTGCATACCTTGTCACCAACAATTCCCTTTCTTTTCAACGGCTCACCACAAAGACCTGGAGAAAACAAACGTTGACATGAATTATTTTCACATTTACTTTATCAGTTATACTTTGGCTTGCCCTGTGTACACCTCTATGTGAGGGACCGTAACAGATATATTATGAATAATGGGACTGGTTTGCCCAAGAAGAGGTAGCCAGTTTGTTTCACAACCGCAATGCAGACATCGCTATCATTTCTGGATTACTGCATGCCAATAGGGATGCTATTTGTGCACGTTTGAATTTCTGGCCAATGGGTGTACAAATTATAAAGTTTGTAATTTTATCTGTCTTAAATAACAGTATATAATATGTACATAAGATCTCTTCCCCCCTGGCTATGTGTCAAACTGATACTGTGTAGAAAGTGAGCTCAACAAATTTCAATTAAAACACGAGGGGAATTCAAGTTCATGTTTTTATGGAAGACCAGAAAAAAGAAAAAAGTGGGTATAATAAGAATATTAAACACCACCCCCCATGCCCAATTGCTCTCAACCAACCACTCAGCGCACCTCACCGACGGTTATTGCCCCCACTATCCCCGGAAAGCATGGTAGCCCCAACCATGAACAGAGGCTAACACAGGAGCCCGTCGTCACCCAAAATGGGTCACAGTCTGCCAAAAGTAAACCGCATGTTTCGTGCCTGTCATGAGCAACGACAAGTGAGGGTGCCAAGAGAGGGAAGAAGGGACGGCCGCAAGGGGCGGAAGGGATGCAGGCCCCAGGAGACAAGCCCAGAGAAAGCCACCCTATTACTCTGGTTCCCCAGTCCCAACCATAATACCTGTACCATGATTGTGTGTGATTGGTTGAAGTCCATTAAAATTGGAGACACTGATGAGAGTGAGAATGATGATCCATAATCCTAACCCAACCAGCTCCTCAAAGGATGGGGGAAAGCAACAGCAGGCCAGAGTGCCCGGACACCTGGTCAAGCTTCTTCCTCACTGCCCCCACATATGGGTGCAAAATTGGAGGACCAGCAGTCCAGAGAAGAGCTTCGGGGGTGTCAATCGCCAGAAAGTGCGGGGACACCTGGTTCAGTTTACACCCCAAGGGGCTACTCCTACAACAAATGTGACACATTAACACTGTACAAAGCCGGCAAGGCAGACAGTACTTGAGAGAGGGGTGACAATTACGACACCGCAGGGTGAGAGAGAGGACACAGCCACAAATGCAGCAGCACGGCCCCCAAGCGCCCACGCGGAGAGTGGAATGAGTCTGGATTGGGGCCAGTGGCCACTTTCCTGGCACCCAAGGACTGAGAGGTGGCCTGAGAGAAATACCCACGAGGAGGGCAACAGGGGCATAACCAGACCCAAAAGTAGGAGGAGGAAATGGGCCCAACATTGCAGATCCAGAAGGATATGGGTTAAAGTACAGTATATGCAAGTGATCCTATGGTGTGAACATGGGTCTAAATTTATAAGCTATGATATAGTCATGTTACGTTACATTTACATTACAAATCCCATTTACTGTACGCCATTCTTTGCCAGCCAAATAAAATAAAGAACTTTTCGGAGGAATCAGAAACCTGGCGTTTGAAAACTGAGGAAAGTTTCTCACTAGTGCTATAGTGATGTACAATGGCAAAGAGCGTGAAAATAGGTGGCTGGCGTGTTTTCAGTACAATGAGTTATTTGTTTGAATATGAACATCCCATTTTATGCAAACTATGTTGCGTGACAACCTCTGCAGTAACTTGAACTGGATTAGCTGGAAACTGTTGGGGGAGTGTCACTGACAATGTCTTCTTTTCCTTTCGGCATGTCCCGCTGGGGCGTGTAATCTCTTCAACTGTGCTCAAAAACAGACCACGCTGACGGTGAAAAACCTGTGGAGCGCTCCGGCCAATGTGGCTCACTTTCTGGACCTTGATACGGAATAACAACTGTCGTACTTGGCTCCAACAACAACAACAACAACAACAACAACAGTGTGTCATCTTCTTCCATCTAAGCCTATCTCGTGCATCTTCCTCTCTAACCCCAACTGCCCTCATGTCTTCCCTCACCACATCCATAAACCTTCTTTTTGGTCTTCCTCTAGCTCTTTTGCCTGGGAGCTCCATCTTCAGCACCCTTCGAGCAATATACTCTCTCACTCTCTCAGCTTCCACCACATGGTTCTCTGCTATACCACTGCTCTACCTTAATCTTTCTTCCCACCACCAGAGTCATCCTACACACCACCATCCTATGCTGTCGAGTTACACTCTCCTCTACCACAACCTTACAGTCTGTAACCTCCTTCAGATTACATTGTCTGCACAAAATACAATCCACCGTGTGCTTCTTCCTTCGCTCTTGAAGGTCACTTTATGTTCCTGCCTCTTCTGGAAATAAGTGTTCAGTAATACCATTTCCATCCTTTTTGCAAAGTCCACCACGAAGTCATGCCGGACTTACCATCACTTCTTGATCGCTCCTGTTTCCTTCATTACAATCCATTACAATCTGCACCAATCACAACTCTCGCTCTGTCTGGGATGCTCAGAGCTACTTCAACTAGTTCCTTCCAGAATTTCTTTTTCAACACTAGGTCACATCCTACCTGTGGGCCATAGCCGCTAATCACATTAGAAATAACACACAATTTAAAATTTCCACCTCATCACTCAATCTGATATTCTTTTCACCTCCAAGACATTCTTAGCCACTCTTCCTTTAAAATCACCCCTACTCCATTTCTCTTCCGATCTACTGCATGGTAAAATAATTTGAAACCCTGCTCCGAACTTACTACCTTTACACCTGCTCTCTGGATGCACAATATACTTCTTTCTCCTAATCATCATGTCAACCTACTCCTGAGCTTTTCCTGTCATAGTCCCAACATTCAAAGTCCCTACACTCAGTTGTAGGATCTATGCATTCCTCTTCTTCTTCTGCCAATGAATCTGATTTCCTCCTCACCTTTGTCTTTGAACCACAGTGGCTGAATTCCCATTGACGCCCTGCAAATTAATGGTGCAGGGGATGGGCGTTGTTAACCCGGGCCACGACTGCTCCAGTATGGTATTTTTAGACGAACACTCATATTTGTTTGGCACAGTTTTACACCGGATGTCCTTCTTGACGCAACCCTCTGCATTTATCTGGGCTTGGGACCGGTTAACAGATTGCACTGGCTTGTGCCCCCATCGGGCTGCATTTGTCATTGACAATGTAGTTCTTCATATTTGTTCATAGTAATCATTCATGGATTTCACCTACACTTTATCCATCACCCAGCCTCTTCTGTTCAGCCTGTATATCCAACCTTTGGGTCACATTCTTCCGAATTTTAATTTTCACGATCATAGTTATGCAGTTGATAAACAGTTATATACATCATTGTCTCCAGATGACTATAGTTCAACTGAGGTGGCGTGTCAATGTCTAAAACAGACAACTGGATGAACTGAACTTTTTCTAAATGAAACCACAACAAAACTGAGGATTGCTGAAAATAAATACCTGCTTACGGCCATGCTACCCTGAGAACGCCCGATCTCGTCAGATCCCGGAAGCTAAGCGGGTTTGGCCCTGGTTAGTACTTGGATGAGAGACCACCTGGGAATACCAGGTGCTGTAAACTTCTCTCCCTGGCTAAATACAGGGGGGTTGCGTCAGGAAGGGCATCTGGCGTAAAACTGTGCCCAACAAATATGCGTTCATCTAAGATGACACGCTGTGGGGACAAGCCGGAAGGAAAAGAAGAAGAAGGAGGCTGTAAATAAATACCTGGATCCACTATCTTTGATACAGTACAGTTAGTGGCAAAACAAAGATCGAGTCTTTTGCCACATATTAATTTTACAAAATGAGAGTGATATCAATGCCTTGAAAAAATTATCTTCCTACTTCATGATATCTTTCTTTTTGAATATTTGCCACATTCAAAATGAAGAGTCTGCACTTTTCAAGCTGCTTGCAAGATTTAAACGTCTCACCACCTCTTCCATTCTGATGCCTTAGATGTATGACTATGCTGTGGTTATCATACTCCAACATTTTTTCCTTCTGCCATGTGGTGATTGATCCTGCTCCATGTTCTCCCAATCATCTGTTCCATATCCACCTCCAACATTGGCTCCTTTGCAGACAATGACTGCAGTTGTGAAGCTATCCTGTACATTCATGCAGCGATGCAAACTGAGTGGCATCCCTTCTCTGCGTTGTGATTGCAACTTCGATACGCCTTGACACCACCCTTTTACCGTTATTTTTTTGCCCTTTTTATGTACTGTAAAGCATCTTTGTGTGCCCAGAAAAGTGCTTTATAATTTATGATTATTATGACTCACCAACCACAGCCTTAGCTGTTCCCTCATGGAATGACCAAGCCAGGGAGAGAGCTTCAACAAAATGGTCCTGCTTCAACATCAAGTCAATGCGCTGAAACAAACACAGAAACAAAATTAATCAAGTCCACGAAGGACAGGGGAATGCATGAAAGAAATTAAAACTAAATTACCTCTCGCCAAGTTCTGAGAGTCACAGAATGAGCTGACTAAAATAAAAGAGAAGTGGGACAGAATAATGTCAATATCGTTAAGAATAACTGAAACGAGCCCATCCAAAAAAAAAAAGTTAGCATGGATTAGTTTTTCCAACCCGGGGTCCAAAGTATAATAGGGGATTCTATGATTAAATTCAAGTAATCGTACTTTAGGGTCAAGTACAATAAAGTGTATGTCAATTATGTATTACAGGAATTACTATGCTCTAAGTGAAAATTCATGAAATTTTATACTTTATCAATTATCATGAATTACAGCGATTCCAGTCTGCATTACAACCATTGCACATTTGTCAAGCACACGCGGTTCCGCAGATTGCACCTGCACACCAGCAAACAAGATGACCGAATCAAATTATTACACTGCTTCTCAAAAGTAAAGGAATATTGCCAAAGAAAATTTGATAGAAGGAATGGCCATTTCAATAGTTTGTTTCGAAAAACTTTTATCTACATTAGTTCACCACACAGAGTAAAAAATTTACAACCTGTATTTCATATAAATATTTAATGTAGAAAGGGTGTAATCAGCCTTTGGCACAGTTTAAGTTTTATTATAGCCAAAATTGTCTATCTCAATCTCTTGAGATCCTGTGCAATTCAGGGTTTCTGTTCACTCATCTTCCTTTCAACAATACCTCATAGATATACAGTGGTGTAGAAGTGAGGCGAGTTTGTGAATCAAATACTGTTATTCCATGGCTATGAAACCACCTGTTGGTAGTGTTGTCTTTATATGAAGGTGCCAAATCCTGCTGGCAAATAAAAAACAGGAGGAGCTAGCATCAGCCACCAGCAATCCAAAAACATTGCTAGAAGCGAAAAGCATGAATGGTTGCTTCTACGAAATCCAGACGAGTCTGAATACTTATGGCTGCAAAATTTCAGTTTTTCTTTTTTAATCTGCAAAAAATGAAAATTTGTTTTCTGCCAATATGGGGTGCTGAGTGTATGTATGTCTTTTGGCTTGTCCTGTTAGGGGTCACCACAGTGTGTCACCTCAGATGAACGCTCATATTTGTTTGGCACAGTTTTTACACCGGATGCCCTTCCTGACGCAACCCCTCGAATTTATCCGGAGAGAGAGGTGGAGCCTATCCCAGCTAACTACAGGTGAAGGCAGGCTACACCCTGAACTGGTCGGCAGCCAGTTGCAGGGCAGATCCAGACACCATCACCGAGCGGGAATCGATCCCACGCTACCGGCACCAAAGGCAGGTGTGTGTACCACTACACCATCAGTGACTGCAATATGGGGTGCTGAGTGTACTTAGATGATTTTAGCAAATGGTTGAAATATTTATAAGTGTGAAAATTTTGAGGAATTTTAAATATTCTCCGGACTCACTGTACATCCGAAGGAGGGGTCTGAAATTTTCATCGTAGGTGCATGTCCACTGTGAGAGAGAGAATCTAAAAAGAACAATCCAGAAATCAGGACGAATGAATTTTTTAACGATTTATTTGTGTGATACAGCTGCAATTAAGTATTTGAACACCTGCCTATCAGATAGAAATCTGACCCTCAAAGACCTGTTAGACCATCTTTAAAAGTCCACCTCCACTCCATGTATAATCCTGAATCAGATGCACCTGTGTGAAGTCGTGAGCTGCATAAAGACACCTGTCCAACCCATACAATCCGTAAGACTCAAACTTGTAACATGCCCAAGACCAAAGAGCTGTCCAACGACAGACAAAATTGTACAACTCCACAGGGCTGGATGGGGCTACGGAGAAATTGCCAAGCAGCTTGGTGAAAAAAAGGACCACTGTTGGAGCAATCATTAGAAATTGGAAGCTAAACATGACGGTCAATCTCAATCAGAGTACAGCCCCATCCAAGATATAACCTTGTGGGGTATCAATGATCCTTAGAAAGGTGAGGAATCAGCCCAGGACTACACGACAGGACTTGGTCAATGAACTGGAAAGAGATAAATTCATGCATGGGACGGAAGGTTACCCTGCTTAAACCAGTACATGTTAAGGCCCGTCTTAAGTTTGCCAATAACCATTTGGATGATACAGTGGAGTCATGGGAGAAGGTTTTGTGGTTAGATGAGACCAAAATTGAACTTTTTGGTCATAATTCCACTCACCGTGTTTGGAGGAAGACGAATGATGAGTTCCATCCCAAAAACACCATCCCAACTGTGAAGCATGGGGGTGCTAGCATTATGCTTTGGGGGTGTTTTTCTGCACATGGGACAGAACGACTGCACTGTATTAAGGAGAGGATGACCGCGGCCATGTATTATAAGATTTTGGAAAACAACCTCTTTCCATCAGTCAGAGCATTGAAGATGGGTCGTGGCTTGGTCTGTCAACATGACAACGACCCGAAGAATACAGCTAGGAAAACCAAGGAATGGGTCCGTAAGAAGCATATCAAGGTTCTGGCATGGCCTAACCAGTCTCCACACCCAAACCCAAGAGAAAATCTTAAGAGGGAGCTGAAACTCTGTGTTTCTCAGCAACAAAACAGAAACCTGCCTGATCTAGAGAGGATCTGTGTGGAGGAGTGGGGCAAAATCTCTCCTGCAGTGTGTGCAAACCTGGTGAAGTACTTCCTCCTTTCCTTTCAGCTTGTCCCGTTAGGGGTCGCCACAGCATGTCATCTTTTCCATCTTAGCCTATCTTCTTCATCTTCCTCTCTAACCCCAACTGCCCATGTCTTCCCTCACCACATACATAAACCTTCTCTTTGGTCTTCCTCTCGCTCTTTCGCCTGACAGCTCCATCCTCAGCACCCTTCCACCAATATACTAACTCTCTCGCCTCTGAACATGTCCAAACCATCGAAGTCTGCTCTCTCGAATACTGTCTCCAAAACATCCAACTATGGCTGTCCGTCTAATGAGCTAATTTCTAATCCTGTCCAACCTGCTCACTCCGAGCGAGAACCTCTACATCTTCATTTTTGTTACCTCTAGTTCTGCTTTCTGTTGTTTATTCAGTCCCACCGTCTCTAATCCGTACATCATGGCCGCCCTCACCACTGTTTTGTAATTTGCCCTTCATCCTAGCAGAGACTCTTCTGTCACATAACACACCAGACACCTCTTGCCAGCTGTTCCAACCTACTTGGACCCGTTTCTTCACTTCCTTACCACACTCACGATTGCTCTGGATTTTTGACCCAAATATTTGAAGACCTCCACCCTCGCTATCTCTTCTCCCTGTAGCCTCACTCTTCCCCCTCCACCTTTCTCATTCACACACATATATTCTGTTTTACTTCGGCTAATCTTCATTCCTCTCCTTTCCAGTGCATGTCTCCATCTTTCTAATTGTTCCTTTGCATGCTCCCTGCTTTCACTGCATATCACAATATCATCTGCAACATCATGGTCCAAGGGGATTCCAGTCTGACCTCATCTGTCAGCCTATCCATTACCACTGCAAACAGGAAGGGGCTCAGACCTGATCCCTGATGCAGTCCCACCTCCACCTTAAATTCTTCTGCCACACCTCAGGCACACCTCACCGTTGTTCTGCTGCCATCATACATGTCCTGTACTATTTTATCATACTTCTCTGCCACACCAAACCTATGCACGCAGTACCACAGTTCCTCTCTTGGTACTCTGTCATAGGCTTTCTCTAGATCCACAAAGACACATTGTAGCTCCTTCTGACTTTCTCTGTACTTTTCCACGAGCATCCTCAAGGCAAATAATGCATCTGTGGTACTCTTTCTAGGCATGAAACCATACTGTTGCTCGCAGATACTTACTTCTGTCCTGAGTCTAGCCTCCACTACTCTTTCCCAAAACTTCACTGCGTGGCTCATCAACTTTATTCCTCTATAATTCCCACAGCTCTGAACATCGCCTTTGTTCTTAAAAATGGGAACTATAACACTTTTCCTCGATTCTTCAGGCATCTTTTCGCCCACTAGTATTCTGTTGAATAAGTTGGTCAAAAACTCCACAGCCATCTCTCCAAATTGCTTCCACAACTCCACCGGTATGTCATCAGGACCAACTGCCTTTCCATTTTTCATCCTTTGTAGTGCTTTTCTGACTTCCCCCTTACTAATCATTTCAACTTCTTGGTCCTTCACACTTGCCTCTTAAACTCTTCTTTCTCTCTCATTTTCTTCAGTCATCAACGTCTCAAAGTATTCTTTCCATCGATTTAGCACACTACTGGCAGTCAACACATTTTCGTCTATATCCTTAATCACGCTTACCTGCTGCACATCCTTCCCATCTCTATCCCTCTGTCTGGCCAAGCTGAAGAGATCCTTTTCTCCTTCTTTCGTGTCCAATCTGGTGTACATGTCTTCATATGCCTCTTGTTTAGCCTTTGCCACCTCTACCTTCTCTCTATGTTGAATCTCAATCTACTCCTTTCGCCTCTCCTCAGTCCTCTCAGTGTCCCACTTCTTCTTCGCTAATCTCTTTCCTTGTATGAGTCCCTGTATTTTGGGGTTCCACCACCAAGTTTCCTTCTCTCCTTTCCGACCAAAAGACACACCAAGTACTCTCCTGCCTGTCTCTCTGGTTACCTTGGCTGTCGTAGTCCAGTCTTCCGGGAGCTTCTGCTGTCCATCAAGAGCCTATCTCACCTCTTTTCGAAAGGCCGCACAACATTCTTCCTTTCTCAGCTTCCACCACATGGTTTTCTGCTATACCTCTGCTCTACCTTAATCTTTCTCACCACCACCAGAGTCATCCTATACACCACCATCCTATCCTTTTAAACTACACTCTCCCCTACCACTACTTTACAGTCAGTAATTTCCTTCAGATTACATCGTCTGCACAAAATATAGTCCACCTGCGTGCTTCTACCTCCACTCATGTAGGTCACTATATATTCCTCCCTCTTCTGGAAATAAGTGTTCACTACAGCCATCTCCATCCTTTTTGCAAAGTCCACCACCATTTGTCCCTCAAAGTTCCTTTCCTGGATGCCGTGCTTACCATCACTTCTTCATCGCCCCTGTTTCCTTTACCAATATGTCCATTACAATCTGCACCAATCACAACTCTCTCGCTGTCTGGGATTCTCAGAACTACTTCATCTAGTTCCTTCCAGAATTTTTTTCAACTCTAGGTCATATCCTACCTGTGGGGCATAGCCGCTAACCAAATTATATATAACACCCTCAATTTCAAATTTTAGTCTCATCACTCGATCTGATACTCTTTTCACCTCCAAGACATTCCTAGCCAGCTCTTCCTTTAAAATAACCCCTACTCCATTTCTCTTCCCATATTCTCCGTAGTGGAATAATTTAAATCCTCCTCCTAAATTTCTAGCCTTACTACCTTTCCACCTGCTCTCTTGGATGCACAGAATATCAACCTTTCTCCTAATCGATATCATGTCAACCAACTCCTGAGCTCTTCCTGTCTTAGTCCCAACATTCAAAGTCCCTACACTCTCTTTTTCTTCTGACGATGGATCCGGTTTCCTCCTCTTTGTCTTCGACCCACAATAGCTGAATTTCCACCCACGCCCTGCAGGTTAGCAGTGCCGGGGGCGGGCGCTGTTAACCAGGGCCACGACCAATCCGGTATCGCATTCTTTCGATGAACGCTCATATTTGTTTGGCAAAGTTTTTACGCCGGATGCCCTTCCTGACGCAACCCTCTGCATTTATCCGGGCTTGGGACCAGCCTGCAGATTGCACTGGTTTGTGCCCCCATAGGGCTGAATTGCAAATTGCAAATCTGGTGAACAACTACAGGAAATGTTTGATCTCTGTAATTGCAAACAAAGGCTACTGTACCAAATATTAGCATTGGTTTTCTCAGGTGTTCAAATACTTACTTGGAGCTGTATCACACAAATCGTTTGGAAAAAAAAAAAAAAAAAAAAAAAAAAAAAATCATACAATACGATTTCTGGATTTTTCTTTTTAGATTCTCTCTCCCACAGTGGACATGCACCTATGATTTTCATTTCAAGTGGGAGAACTTGCAATGTAGGAGGGTTTTCAAATACTTATTTTCTTCACTCTACGTAGATCACAGATAAAGTACCGCTACTCATTTTTCAAGGGGATTAAATAAATAAAAATAAAGATGCCAGAGCATTATTGTGATATGACAAATGTAATTTCCAGTATAGTTAATAACACTTTTCTAAAAATCTAAACCATTAAACTAGCATACCGCTGTTATATCCATCAGGAAAAGGAGGAAAACCTTAATATTTAGGCCTTTAAAATGCAAAACCCATTATCTTTCATCTAGTTTCATCCTACCTGGATGACACTTAATTGAAAGTTGCTGTTATGATCAACAATAAATGTTAGACATACAGTACATTAACAAATAGTACCTTGGTGCCCAAACAGACGATATGTCCTCCATACCTTGAAATGGATTGATAGCATGCTTTTTCTCCAACAAAAGCCTGGAATACAGATACTGAGTTAGGCAGAGAGAATGCTCTGAGCTGGATTTTTTTTTTTAACTTGTCACAGGCTAAAACACTGACAACTACAATGTCCATATTTACAGGATGGGCACTTTAATCTTCCCTTCTTCAAAAGAAGTGCCATCCTTTGATTTAGAATAATATTATATAATATTTAGAATTTCTAAAAATTAACATGTTAATTTGGCCACATATTCAAGTGCAACAAGAATGGCAAGTCCTAACAAAGCACTAACAAATTAAAAGTACAACAAAAACGAAATGGTCATAACATGGTTGTTCCTGAAATGAACTCCGGTTTCAGCATGTGGAGATGCTTCCAATTTGTAGAAGATGATGAGCACTTTCAGCGCATGTAAAAGAAAAATAGTCTCAACTGCCTATAAAGTAGTATATAGTGTAGAAGACGGCACTAGTTTTTGGTGCCCTCAAAAGCAGGACGCAGCACAACACTTTTCAATGGAAAATATATATTTTTAATTTAATCAAATTAGAATCTTTCACAGAAACTGGTCGCATGCAAAAGTTTTCCTTTTCTGAGGTCTGCTAGAGGAATTTTGATGCATGAAAAAAATCTACTATCACTAACAGATTAAAAGGCTGGACTGGTACATGTGAACAGCACAGCTTCCGTGGTCACTCGAGATGAAAATGCCACCGAGAACAAAAGAGAGACTGAAATGATGTATGACAGAGACTTTCTGAGGCTCGCCAATTCCAATACTCAAGATCACAACTTAGTGGTTTGAGTGAACAGGAGGATGACTAAAAACACTAAGTTTACTGTGATGTTTGAGCAGTTTTACCACCATGTTACAGTCACTGTTGGGAAACAAGATATGTAAATAAACATTGGCAAAGTAGTTCTGTGTGCATCTGATTTCTCAACATAACAGTACGTATGAAATGTCTATCCGGGGTGTATGGTCAGGTGTGGCTCGTGTATTGGGGACAAATGCTTCAATTATCTGGAAAATATGGTACTCACTGTGTCATTAATGTACCACCTAAACTTTAAATCTGGTACAAATGTTACCATCAAAGATGCACTCTCCACTTCCACACAGTGTTACTAGTATGTCCCTGTTCAAAACAGGAAATTTGAACTAAACCACCAAATAAATCCATCCATTTTATGGACCACTTTTTATCACTAGGGTCACGGGCGTAGGCGTACTGGAGTCTTCGGGTAAGAGGCGAGGTACACCCTGAACTGTTCATCAGCCAATCACAGGGCACATAAAATCAGCATATGATTGTATGTTTTTGTGGATTTGAGAAGAAATCAGACTACCTGGAAAAAAAAACACAAGGCACAGGGAGAACACGCACACAGGAAAGGCCCTGTTATGAATGCCGGTTCACACAACTTTGAGCAGATGCGCTTACCAGTCGTTCACTGTCGCCCTAAGAACAATTAGAATTACAAATTAAAATCAAATACCAAAGTGTATAAATGAACACTCAGGAAGACACCGTCTGTTTCCTGCACAAGGTCACCAGGGCCACCCTCTGGAGCCAGGCAAGGTGGCCGGGCCTGCACCCATGGGGCACGGCCTGGCACAACCTTAAAGGGTATTGTGGGTCCCGCTTCCACTCACCGTAGGAGGAGTCATAGGAGTCAGGTGCAATCTGAGCTGGGCGGTTGGCGGAGGCGAGGAAGGTGGTTGTAGGGATATGGAATGTCACAACTCTGGCAGGTAAGGAGCCCAGGATGGTAGTTATAGTCAGGGTCGCATCCACACACTGCTTGGGGTCTGGCACAAGTGCTCTCGAGAGGGGTACAACTCTCTCCCACTCTGGACTTCCCCACGGTGAGAAGCACCGACCAGTTTTATCATTATTGCCCTGCGGCTCAGGACCTGTATGTTGGCGTTCACCCGAGTGGACAAGAGGGTAGCTTGCCTCCACCTTCAAGTATGGTGGTGGTGGAGGGGTGGGGGGTTTGGGGGGGGGTTGTCGTTTCTTCATTTTCACCAAAACGCAGTTCAGAGTACATTTTTGGCATCCTGGGAGTGTGTCATGGAGAGTGCGCCCACTGGGGAAGCCATCATTCTGCTGGGGGACTTCAATGCTCATGTGCGCAATGACAGGGAGACCTGAAAGGGTGTGATGGAAGGAAAGACCCCTCCCAGCCAATCAGAACTCGAGTGGTGTTCTATTATTGGAATTATTTGCTCACCACAGATTGTCCCTAACGAGACCATGTTGAAGCACCAGGGTGTCCATGCAAGTACTTGAACACCCCAGGTACCAGTTAGATGATGAACTTCGTGATCGTGTCATAAGACTTGCGGCCATATCTTGGGCACTCGGGTGAATAGAGGGGGTGGTGTCAACTGACAACCACCTGGTGTTTAGAAGTCTCCAATGGTGGGAGAAGATGCTGATCCAACATCATATAAGAGGTTTCACTTGGAACTTCTGACAAAATCCCGTCTAACCCTTTCAACTCCCTCCTCCGGTAGAATTTTACCCACATCCCCGGGGGGGACCAGGTTCTGCGCTTCCATTGCTGAGGTGGCCCACCAGTTTTGTCTGTTATGACAGCAATTCCCAAACTTGTTGGTGAAGACCAACTTTGAGCTGAGGAAGGAGTAGTGGTAGGGCTTTTTGGACAGTCGGAGTCTTTAGACAGCTGATGGGAACTGGCTGGCCAAGCGGTGGGAGGAGTTTGGGGTGACCGCGTAGCAGAAGATAAGCAGAAGGAAATGGATGGATGGTTATATATGAAAACAAATGTAATAAACATTGAAGGGACTCAAAGTACAATGAAAGACTGTTGGTAAAAATGAATTACTTAGGGGTGTTTTCTGCAGGCCGTCTATATACAGTTGGCATTCAAACATTTGTGGCCCTCTCACTCATCAGATTCCCATTCCTGCTTGTCATCTTCCAAAGGATAAACAATTTTTCTGTCTAATGTTCATTTTCTAAATTGGGTAAAACAAAAAAGAAATATTGGACTCCATCAAGCTCTGATTGGAAAACACATTATTTGACCTTTAACTGTCCCCTTATACTTTGCTTAATTTGATATTAGGACTGCCCCATCATAAAATATCCTCACCAAAGCCTGGGAGACATTCCCGCCTGTGGCCAGTGATTTGAAATGGCGGGTGTTGTAGACCAATTGCACCTGCTCCAGGTCCAGAACTTCTAAAATTTCCTGACTGGGATGGTCTACAACCAGTAGCTTCTCATGGCTGTCGACCAGGACTAGTGTAGAATCATTAATCCACTAAAAATAAAATTGAGACAGAGAGTAAACATGAATATATAATGCAATTTGTTGTACAGCTAAATGTATTAAAAAATTCTCACAAAAGCCATGTCAGAGATGCATTTGATGGTTTTCAAAAAATTGAGCAATTTTTCTTGTGTTGCAAACAAAGGATATGGTGCTGAGCACTGCACAAGACAATTGCAATTCATTTTTATTTTGCATCACTTGACAAAAAACGAAAATAACCCCCCAAAAAAATTACATTCCAGATGTCAAATGTGGGGAAAAAAAGACGGTTCAATTGAAATTTGCTGTGTTTGACAAGTAGTGTACATTTATATAAACATTTTAACAAAATTAAAAATATTGTTAAATTGTCTGCTATGGCACCTTGCGGTACTTACATTCAAGCTGATAATGTCACAGCTGAGATGAATATGTCTCTGTTTGATGACATGAATGGCACCCATCTCTTTTTTTATCTGTATAAAGGACAAAAGTAACTTATTTTTGATTTTAAAAAAATCCTTATTTTCTCTTTTCAGATAAAATTAAAAAGTATATAGTTCTATTGACTCTCTTCCACCTCCGGAAGTTGTCTTAGTTTTGTAATCAAACTGATTTCTTTGTTGTTGAAGTTTTATTTTTCTACGAATTCATGCAAACCAACAATTATTACACAAGTGGCTGATGAAGCTTTTGAGCTAACTGTCGAAAGCATTAGATTTGGACAGATTTTGGGCAGAGCAAGGCCACGGAAAATAATTAAAAAAAAACAGCATAGAATAAATACCCAATCTATTTAAAGTTACCAGTCAAACACACATTTTCACAATGAACTATTGCGCCATTGAATGTCAATGGCATTCAATCGGAGGCAAAGAGAATTAGAATTATTGCTTATATCACAAAACTTAATACAGACCTCCTCCCATGACAAGACATGCAGCTTCTTGATTCAGATGAAAAATGCAGACTAATTTCACTCAGGCTATCTCGACCTTTTATAACAGGAGACAAAGAGCAGTCTCAATACTAGTTAATAAAAGTACTTTTACTATACAGTGGTTGGTTGGTTCTCGAACCCAATCCGTTCCAGAAGGCTGGTTGAAAACCCAAAACAAAAACCGAAGCACATTTTCCCATTACAATGAATGGAAAATGAAATAATGCTTTCCAAGCTTAAAAAATATTTTTGTGATTTTTTTAAGCTTTTCCTGATAATAAACTGCATAGTAGAAATACATGTATAGTTTAAATACTTTATATAATTAAATCCTTTAAGAAATATATTTATTTTTTGCTTAAAATGTATGCTTTAGCCTAGTAGAGCATGCTAGGCCGGGAGTGCATTGTCGTTTCTGTGGCGATCCCCCCCCCCCCTTTTTAATTAAAAGTGCAGCATAATTTTAAACAAGCAATAATGAAGGGGAAAAAACAGACAAATTGTTTTTTATTTGCATAGAATGTACATAACATTTTAAAAAAATTGCAACTAGAGGTAGGGTTAATGGAACAAAAGAAAGAAGCAATGCAAAACAACCGTTTCAGATGTCTTCGGTGGGGGTGACTCGCCCGTTTTTCACAAAGAACAAATTGTCATTTGTTTCTGCCGTCTTTTTAGCACTTTTCTGAAGTGGCTCATAACAACAACAAAATTTTACAGTGCTCTGCAACATTCAGCTTTATTCAGGTGATGAAGTTCTACAAAATTATGGATGTCGTTCTATTTAGTGCAGATAGCCTTAATATCGGCACTTGAGACATCCTTCCTGCCTTCAGCTTCATCAGACAACATCTCCTCCAACGTCTTCTTCTGCACCTCCTGAAGGTGCAGGAGTTCCTCAGTCGTGAGGTCAGCACGATGCTCCTCCAGCAGGTCCTCAACATCATCGGTGTCACCTCAAAGCATTTTTGGAACAAAAATTTTGGATAGAGCTTCTTGAAATTGGCGATGATTTGCTGGTCCATGGGCTGAATCAAGGGCGTCGTGTTAGGAGTAAGAAACTTGACTTTGATTAATTCAAATTTATCAGTTAAGTCGTCTTCCAAAGCGGGAGGGTGGGCAGGCGCATTGTCCATAAGCAGAAGGCAACGTAAGGGCAAGTTTTTCTCCTCCATGTTGGCCTTCACGGTTGGGGCAAACACCTCATGCACCCACTTAGTGAAAAATTGCTGGGTCAGCCAAGCCTTGGAGTTGGGCCTAAACGTAACAGGCAATGTACGCTTCATAATGTTGTTCTGCTTGAAAGCACGGGGTTTCTCAGAATGGTACATTAGCAGCAGCTTGATCTTGCAATCAACGCTAGCATTACCACATAAAACCGGAAACCTCTCCTTCATAGCCTTGTGGCTTTTCGACTTTTCCTCCTGCGTGATCTCGGTCCTTCCTTCGTGGCATTTTCTTCCAGAATAGCCCTGTTTCGTCACAGTTGAAGACTTGTTGAGGAAGGTAGTCCTCAGCCTTGATGAAACAGGCAAACTCTGCTTTGAACTTCTCTGCGGCGGCCTGGTTCGAACTTGCAGCCTCCACATGGTGAACAATGAAGCGTATCCACTTCTTTTGCCTAATTGTTAATGTATAAACTCTTAAAGATTATTCTGCCTTTTTTCACACGCTCTTTTAACAGTTGTTAAACTTGTCAACTCTACAATTATCTTGGAAAGAGAATTTCACCTCACGATAAACCCCCAAATACAAACCATATACCAATGAACTTGGGATGTGTTAAAAACTGAATCGTCTTATTTTCCTTTCGGCTTGTCCCATTAGGGGTTGTCACAGTGTGTCATCTTTTTCGATCCAAGCCTATCTCGTGCATCTTCTCTAACACCAACTGCCATTTTGTTTTCTCTCACAAAACCCTCCAACCTTCTCTTTTGGTCTTCTTTGCTCTTTTGCCTGGCAGCGTCA
Source organism: Syngnathoides biaculeatus (assembly GCF_019802595.1). NCBI lineage: Eukaryota > Metazoa > Chordata > Actinopteri > Syngnathiformes > Syngnathidae > Syngnathoides > Syngnathoides biaculeatus. Next base: position 28,848,514 of record NC_084651.1, on the reverse strand, counting down.
TCTTCAGCACTATTCTACCAACATACTCACTAGGTTGCCTCTGGACATGTACAAACCATCAAAGTCTGCTCTCTCGAACCTTATCTACAACACATCCAACTTTGGTTGTTCTTGTAATGAGCTCATTTCGAATCCTATCCAACTTGCTCACTCCTAGCAAGAACCTCAACATCTTCATTTCTGCCACCTCCAGTTCTGCTTCCTATTGTCTCTTCAGTGCCACGTCTACAATCCGTACATCATGGCTGTCCTCACCACTGTTTTCTAAAGTTTGCCCTACATCCTAGCGGAAACTGTCACGTAACGCACCAGACACCTTCCACCAGCTTTTCCAACCTGCTTGGACCGGTTTCTTCACTTCCTTACCACACTCACCATTGCTCTGGATTGTTGACCCAAAGTATTTGAAATCGCCCACCCTCAATGTCTCTTTTCCCTTGAGTCTCACTTTTCCCACTCCACCCCTCTCATTCATCCACATAGTTTCTGTTTTACATCGGGAAATCTTCATTACCCTCCTTTCTAGTGCATGCCTCCATTTTTCTGATTGTTCCTCCACTTGATCCCTGCCTTCGCAGCACATCACATCATCTGCTAACTTCATGGTCCAAGGTGATTCCAGTCTATCCTCATCTGTCAGCCAATCCAATACCACAGCAAACAGGAAGTAGCTGAAAGCTATCATTGAAAATGGGAACAAGCACGCTTTTCCTCCATTCTTCAGCCATCTTCTTGCCCGCTAGTATTCTGTTTAATAAGTTGGTCAAAAACTCCACAGCCACCTCTCCAAATTGCTTCCATACCATGTCATCAGGATCAACTGCTTTTCCATTTTTCATCCTCTTTAGTGCTGAACCTCCCCCTGACTAATTATTGCCACTTCTTGGTCCATCACACTTGCCTCTTCAACTCTTCCTTCTCTTTCATTTTCTTCATTCATCAACTTCTCAAAGTATTGTTTCTGTCTGGCCAACCTGTAGAGATCCTTTTCTCCTTCTTTCGTGTCTTACCTAGTGTACATGTCATCATATACCTCTTGTTTAGCCTTCGCCACCCCTACTTTTACCCTACATCACATCTCAATGTATTCTTTCACCTCTCCTCAGTCCTCTTGGTGCCCCACTTCTTCGCTAATCTCTTTCCTTGTGTGACCTCCTGTATTTTGGGATTCCACCAACAAATCACATTCTCCCCTTTCACACCAGAAGACACCCTATGTACTCTCCTCCCTGTTTCTCAGATCACCTTGGCTGTAGTAGTGCATTCTTCTGGGACCTCCTCCTGTCCATCAAGAGCCTGTCTCACCTCTTTCTGAAAGGCTGTACAACATTCTTCCTTTCTTAGCTTCCACCACATGGTTCTCAGCTATACATTGGGCTTCTTAACCTTCCTACCCACCACCAGAGTCGTCCGACACACCACCATCCTATATCGTCGAGCTACACTCTCCCCACCACTACCTTACAGTCAGTAACCTCCTTCAGATTACATCGTCTGCACAAAATATAATCCACCTGCATGTTTCTACCTCCGCTCTTGTAGGTCACGATATGTTCCTGCCTCTTCCATCAAAAAGTGTTGACTACTGCCATTTCCATCCTTGTTGGATTTTCCACCATCATCTATCCCTCAAAGTTCCTGTCCTGGATGCCTTACTTACTCATCACTTCTTCATTGCCCCCGTTTCCTTCACCAACATGTCCATTGGAATCTGCACCAATCACAAATGTTTCTACTTCATCGAGTTCCTTCCAGAATTTCTCTCTCAACTCTAGCTCACATCCTACCTGTGGGGCATAGCTGATAATCACATTTTACAGAACATTTTCAAATTTCAGCCTCATTACTTGATCGGATACTCTTAACCTCCAAGGCATTCTTAGCCAGCTCTTCTTTTAAAATAACCCTACACCATTTTTCTTCCCATCTTTTCCATGGTAAAATAATTTAAAGAACTCCTAAACTTCTAGCCTTACTACTTTCCACCTGCTCTCTTGGATGCACAATATATCAACATTTCTCCAAATCATCATGTCAGCCCACTCATGAGCTTTTCCTGTCATAGTCCCAACAGTCAAAGTCCCTACACTCAGTTTTTGTGCATTTCTCTTCTGCTGAATTTCCATTGACGCCCTGCAGGTTAACGGTGCCGGGGGCAGGTGTTGTTAACCCGGGCTACGACCGATCCAATATGGTATTCACGGATCCGTGAGAATGATTGACAGCTCCCTTTTGACCAATCAGTGAGCATCATTTTCTGAACTGCGGCCACGCTGTCCACAGCCACCAACTTTTACACACAAACAAAGAGAAAGTGTGGTTAAATTAGGTCTGACTATTATTACTTTAAGCCTCTGAATTTTGAGTGTATAGTCCTGCTTCTATCCGATTCAGAAATATGGTGCTTCGATGTGCCTAGGCAATGTGTAATGGAGACGAGCGCTATCCAGAGAGATTACTGGGAGGATATCTGGTGCGCTTTCCCACCCAAAGCATAATTTAGATAAATGTAAACGGTGGATTAAGGCTTGTGGCTGACCTCACGACCAGCTGAACGTATCGAAGATAAATCAGCACAAAGCCGTCTGTTCCAGGGTAAGTTATTCAATTAGTCTGTGTAACAGCTATGAAGGAAAATGATGAACATCTCCTGGAATGTCACAAGGGGTTGCACTACAAATTGACAAAGACCATCCCATTATTTTCATCCAGAGGTGAAACTTTGGGCCTACAGTTACATGTACAGTACGTATGTTCAGACCGATAGAGGACATGCATACTCCCATAATTTTATCTAAGAGCGTAGATATTTAAAATCGACATGTTGATGTAGCGTAAAAATGCAAACTTACCCTGCTTTGCATGAACAATAGGCATCAGAAATCTTGTCGCATTCAATGTCCAGCATTAGTTTACGAGGTGGTTGATTCTTTTGCATGGACGGCCAACACATTGCAGAAACTTTAACTGGCGTTCCCATTTGGGAAACCTTGACATTATGAATATATCCCTGTGGAAAGTAATTCAGGCCTTTCTGTATACTCTTTGTTGATATTTCTGATACCATGGGCAGAAAGGAAACACGATATATAAATAATACTATTTATACTATCGGGAATTAGCTCTAATGAATCACTCATAACATGCTTCAGCCGCACTGTGTCCGCAATTTTGATCAGTACCTTGGGGTGTTTAACAACAGTATTGAACTAGGCGTGGCTTAGGCGCCGTGTGCGGAACTGTGAATTCTGTAGATGAACGCTCATATTTGTCTGGCACAGTTTTACGTCGGATGCCCTTCCTGACGCAATCCTTTGCATTTATCTGGGCTTGGGACCGTCCTAGAGATTGCCTTGGGTAGTGCCCCCATAAGGCTGCATTTAAGTAAAAACTGAATACAGTTTGCAAATCATGTTTTACCCATATTTAATTGACTACAAGGACAAGATATTTAATGCTCAAACTGATAAACTTTGTCTTTAGCAAAATAATCAATTTTGAATTTTGTGTCTGCAACACGTTCCAAAACAGCAGGGACAGAGTCATGTTTAGACTGTGTTACGTCACCTTTTCTTTGAACGACATTCAATAAGCCTTCGGGAACGGAGGACACTGAAACTTTGTATGTGGAATTCTTTCCCATTCTTGCTTGATCTACAGCTTCTGCTGTTCAACAGTCCAGGGTCTTCTTTGTTGTATTTCATGCTTCATAAAAAGCCACACATTTTTAATGGGAGACAAGTTTGGACTGCACCCAGGCTAGTCGAGTCCCACACTATTTTAGTTCTGTTGTCTTTTACCAATGCATTAGATAAAATCCAAGTAATAAGAATTAAGGTTTGAATTTAGAAAGTAAGATAGAGACTCCCTGAGTACTTCTACTTCAAAGAGGTTCTATGGCCATTTAGGGCTTTTACAGTAAGCCCCCACTTGGGATGACCTCCCAGGGTTATTACAAGGCATCCTGGTACACATCTGCATATTATTTTTTTACACAATTTAGCCGAATGGGGGCACAAGCCAGTGCAATCTGTAGGTCAATCGCAACTCCATATAAATACAGATGGTTGCGTCAGGAAAGGCATCCGGCGTGCCAAACAAATATGAGCATTCCTCTAAAGAATACCATACTGGCTCGGTCGAGGCCTGATTTAAAAATGCCCAGCCCCCGGCACCTTTAACGTGCAGGGTGTCAGTGGAAATTCAGCTACTGTGGGTTGAACATAAAGAAGAGGAGGAAAGCAGATTCATCGGCAGAAGAAGAAGAGAAATGAGGAGAGAAGAGTAGGGGTTATTTTAAAGGAAGAGCTGGCTAAGAATCTCTTGGAGGTGAAAAGAATAAAAACAGACCAATTTCAAATTGCAATTTGATGTTTTCAAAAAGAACAGAAAGTTAAGATACACAAACTTTGAATACATTAATTCGCCAAAAATTTCTTGCGACCCAACATCAACACAATGGAGAAAAGTAATTCCTCATAGCCATTCAAGATCGAAATGCCAAATGTACACAGTCACCACTCGAAAATAAATGAAATATTTGAATTATTATTGCAGCTGAAACTTTTATCTAAACATTTCTCAATTAAATACACAAATTTAAGACAGCCTTGATGTGCTGTTCATAATCAGAAAATTACTTATACTTTAGGATTAAAAAAAATTATGCAATTAGGACAAGAGCCTGACCCGGACAGAATCTCTGTTGAGTTCAATAAATATTTCTGGCCAACACGAGCACCTCTATTTTTCAGATCAGTCAAGGAGATAAACCAAGGTTTAATAAGTAAATAAGTAAGACTTGAAAAGGTACATCACTCAAAAATCGAATAAGACCAGACACGCTTCATTAAAGGTAGAAGTTACACGTATATCAGACTTCTGTTAAATTTAATAAGCATGTCACAATGTAAAAGTCTAAATGCAATCATGTCACTTGACGCACAGAATGCTTTCGATCAAGTTAACTTGGCTTTCCTGTTTGCAGTACTTCGCAAATTAATACATTGGATAGGACATTATACAACTCGCCAAAAGCAACAATTACCACAAAGGATTACCTCACAATATTTGCCATATTCATCAACGCTCCTGCTGCCACTATGTCAGAATGCTAATATTAAAAGGTATCTGGTTGGAAGTTACAGAACAAAAAATGAATCTGAATGCTGATGATATTCTTCCTCTTTTACAGGAACCCGAGTATTTTATTTAGACAGTCTTAAACATCAAAACATTTTCCCAAATATCAGATGACTCTTTCAAATGGACAAAATTCACAAGACTCCCAACCTTAAACTCACGATATCCGACAGATCACATCACAAATTACCCTGTTCCGAGGGGAAACTAAGTATGAAGGTATTAATACTTTTACCAAAACTCAGAGGTCGCCAATCTAAATTACACAACTTCTGGCAAAAACAAAAAATCTTATCTGATTTAAGACACTGGAATAACTTCACACTATTGGGAAGAATCGGCACTATAAAACCTTACCTATAATTATTTTTTCTCAATGATTCAATTTTAGCCAACATTCAAATTGTTTCAAACATTGGATTCTTCTGTAATCATTTTTCAAAAAATAAATAAAGCAGAATTAGTTTATCCACTCTTCAAGATAGTAAACAGTATGGAAGCCTGAATTCCCCAAATGTTCTCCCAATTTTAAACAATTATTTAGCTAACCAATTACAATACTTCATGTCATGCTCCCGGCATCCTGCCCAGGCTGGGCGTGGCCAGCCAATTAGTTAGCACACACCCGCACCTTGTTTTGGCTGATTATGCGCGGTACTTATAGGACTCGGTGACGACTGGTCCTCCGCCAGATCGTTGAGCTTCATGCCCTGTTCGAGCACCCCTGTATCTCTGATCGTATTCCTTCTGCCTTCCTTGATCGTTCTCTCGTGTACCGACTCCTGCCTGCCCGCTGACCTGATCTCAACGCCCGACGTCCCAACTACCGCTGCTGCACCTGACTGCCTGCCCGATCTCCGACCACTGAATAATAAACGTTTTTCCCGAATTACCTCTGTGTCTCCAGTGTACTCCTGCATTTGGGTCCTACCTCCATTCCGATGGGTCGTGACAGAACGATCTGGCCAAAACAGGACCCAGCAGGAAAGACACAGTCACCGGGACCGACGCAAGGTAGACCGACTTCCGGAGGACCAAGCCTGTCCAATCCGGGGAGGCTCCATGATGTCCTCCGCTTCCGTGACATACGCTTCGCCGGCGAGCTATGAATACGTCCCAGCACCGCATATTCTTTTGGACTCAGATTTTTCGGACGGTGAGGAGGACCTTGATTTATATGACTGGCTGCCTGAGTACGGCTCAGATTACTTCAACTATGAGTCTCTTCGCCCGATCTTCAATCCCGGTCAGTTCGCTTCACCTCCCCGCGTTTCCAGCACCCGAGCGTCTTCGCCCGGTGGGTCCAAGTACTCCAATCCGTTTTTGGCAACCTGCTTGGCAATCTACCCGGGACCTCCGCGTGGCGGCCAGAGGAGACGCCCAGGCCGGGCGCTCCCTTGTGCCTCCTGCTGCGCGGCAACTAAGACACCGTCCTCGTTTTTCCACTCCTCGCCGGCAACGGTGAAACCGGCAGACCCGCAGCTGGTGGCGAAGCTTCCAGACCAGAGGGAGGAGGGGCCCCCAAATTACGAGGTGTTCTATCGCAAAATGCGGGCGGAGATAGAGCGGCAGAGCGCCAAACTGGCGGCTCTCATGGCCCAGGTCTGGCAAGGATTAGAGAACCAGCCGAGCTATGCAAACGTTGCGACTGCAATGGACTCGTCACGGACTTTTGCTCACGCGGCAGTGGCAACTGATCCGCTACCAAGCCAAGCGCACGTTGCAGTGGGAACGGATCCGTCACCTCGACATGCCCACGTTGCAGTTTCGGACTCGTCACTGACTTTTGCTCACGCTGCAGTCGCTACGGATCCACTACCAAGCAAGGCTTATGTCTCTGTCGGAACGGATCCGCTGCCGAGACGCCCACGTTGCAGTTTCGACGGACTCGTTAATGACTTATGCCCGCGCCGCGGTTTCAACGAACTCGTTTCTGACTCATGCTCACGCGGCAGTTGGAACTGACCCGCTCCCGAGACACGCCCACACGGCAGTTTCAACTGACTCTCTGCCTACTCTCGTTCATGTCGCTGTGGAAACAGATCCGCCACCGCGCCACGCCCACGTTGCTGTATCTACGAATGCACTGCAAGCTCACGTGGCAGCGGAGACCGACCCAATGGCGCCTCAGGTTGCCGTCCAGGAGGTGGCGATGTCTGCGCAACAGCTTCTCGTCCATGTCCGGGAGTATCGGCGGCGACCGGCCCTAGGCCGCTCCACGCTCCTGTCTCGACAGAGACAGGTATACGGCCTCCTGGTACCCCAGTCTCGGTGGCTGGCACATTCCTCTCCTGCTTCAATGGCGACTGGTCCACGGTCGTGTGAGAACCATGCAACGATGCCCACCGAGCTTCGGCCCCTTCCGGACCTCGCCTCGGCAGCGACTGATCCCTGGCTGCCTCGCGACCGAGCCTCGGCTTGGCGACCAACCCCCGGTCACCTCGACCCCCACTGCTTGGGAGGCCTTTGTCCGGAGCGGTTGCGGTTCCTGCTTCGCCGTTGGGTTCCTTACCAACGTCGACCTGAATCGCCCCGTGGGGATCCTGGTGCTTGGCGTCAGGGTCGTCCTCCTGACCTATCCACCCGGACGCCTCGCGTTTGGTGGCCATCCTGGACATGGGGGGGGGGGGGGGGTGCCCACCTCCGGACCACCTTCCACCCGCCCCTGGATTTGTTAATTTTTGTCTGTTTCTTTCGTTCAGGCACGTCTGGGACCCGTGCCTTAGAGGGGGGGGTACTGTCATGTTCTTGGCATCCTGCCAATTAGTCAGCACACACACGCACTTTGTTTCAGCTGATAACACCTGGTACTTTTAGGACTCAGTGACGACTGGTCCTCCGCCAGATCGCTGAGGTTCATGCCCCGTTCGAGCACCCCCGTATCTCTGATCGTATTCCTGTGTACCGACCTCCGCCTGTTCTCCGACCGACCCCGTAAGCCTGACTCATTTGACACTTCTGCCTTCCTTGATCGTTCTCTCGTGTACCGACTCCTGCCTGCCCGCTGACCTGCTCTCTACGCCCGACGTCCCAACTACCGCTGCTGCACCTGACTGCCTGCCTGATCCCTGACCATTGAATAATAAACATTTTTCCCGAATTAGCTCTGCGTCTCCCATGTACTCCTGCATTTGGGTCCTACCTCCGTTCCGATGGGTCGTGACACTTCATCAAACAGATTCACCACAATGAGGAGCATCATTCTTGCTAGGATTGGCATTTCAGACTGCAACATCTCTCAAAACTCCCAATAATATCCACAAATCTGAAACACTATAAATGCTGCAAGAACCCAAGAATCGTATCCACTTTAACATCGTGGTGGCAAAATTTAGAATCTACGACTCCCAGTATGCCCTCCCAAATCTGTTAATCTAGATTCCAAAATTCACAAGATACCTCTTCATTTTAGTCCAAGGGAACAACATGGGATTAACAACTATTTAACAGTGTTTTAGAACATGTGCTGATCTGTCCCAAGATATCCAAACAGGTGGAAAATTTCTTCAACAAAACAAATTAAAAGCACCAAATAAAAAAAAAGAATACCAATGCTCCACAACGCTCTTGAACTGCCAGAGTTTGTCAAGTTAAAAGTGAAACTTCTGTAAAACAAATCAAAAGTTTATTAATTTAAAATCAACATACTTGCCAATCACTGAACAGAAAGAAGACCTTTCCATTTCCGCAAACCATAACTAGCGGATACAGATACAGTGAAGAAAATAAATATTTGAACAACCTGCTATATTGTAATTTCTTTCACTTAAAAATCATGGAGGGGTCTGAAATTTTCATCGTCGGTGCAGGTCCACTGTGAGAGAGATAATCAATCGGGAAGACAGAGGAATACTTCCATAAACAGCCGTGAATGGCACAGCCGTGAGCGGCTCATGGTTGTGTATGGAAGTATTCCTCAGTCTTCCCGATCAACCGAGCGCCCGAGTGGTGGAGCCGCTCACGGCTGTGTATGGAAGTATTCCTCCGTCTTCCCAATCAGCCCATGCTGCTATTTCTTGAGGATAAATCAGAGAAATCAGTGCTGGGAAGAAATAGTGTCCCATGTAATTGATCTAAATTTGTGTGTGATAGACATGCAAAAACAAATCAGGAGTGAAGCAAATAGTTTTTCACAGCACTCTATGTATTTAGGGAATGATGTTCATGTGTATGATGTGGCTCTTGGCCATAACAGTAAAAAAAATGTGGTTCTTGATATCTGACTGGTTGGCCACCCCTGGCGAATGTGTACAACTAATAGTTTCTAATTTGCAATATAAATTATGCTGTACTAAATATGCTGTACTCGACAGCCAAATAGTACAATAAATAAACAAACAAATAAATAAATTTGGGACAGGAATTAAGACTATTTGGTGAGAGGAATTAAGACCATTTGAAAACTAGCCATTTGTCTTGCTTCGCTCATGTAAAGAGTAAGGGTGATCCTGAAGATTTAATTTTAATTTCCATCTTTTTAAAAACTAAATCAAGGGCATCATTAATAGAATGAAATTGATAAATAAAAATCTGTACTACAACCACAGTACTTTGACCATTCACCACAAAGGAAAATGTTGAAGAATGCTACTGCATGCAGGGTTAATAATATATATATTATTATAATATATATTTCTTAAGTGGCACACGACAGTTTTGTTTTTAACTGAAAATTAATGAAAAAAAAAACAAGTTGTTGGAAGTCACAATTTACACACAAAACATAAATAAAACAATAGGTAAAATACATTACAGCACTGTAGTTGACAATTTTAAAGCCCAGGTGTTATTCCTATAAACATTCTAAAATAGATATTGTAATGAAAAACACATAACATTATTCACTTCAATGTCTAAACAATAAATGTGAGCGGAGAGCGCGTCATCCATGTGCAAAGTTGCATATTCCATGCCATATTCAAATGATATGCGATCACGGCCAAACCGCATCCCTGTCCGATCCACTTCCGCAGCGGTGATGAGCCATCGCGGCTCATCGCAGCCGGCCGGTGTGGCTTATGACGGAGCCGAGCCGTCCTGCTTTAGGGGGGTGTTCACAGACGCCGCCGTACTGAGCAACACAGTCAAGCCGGGGTGCTTTATGCGTGCACGCGGCTGAGTGACGCATTCTCGGTTGGGTTCTTCAGAGCCGCCCCCGTCCCCAAAGCCCGACGCGCAGCCTTCGCAGAAGCAGTGACTGCCGAACGCGGTACCCAACCCAGTGTGGCTGATTTTCTGCGCTGTGGTGGCATACAATGGAATCGAGCCGTGCTGCTTTTAGGGGTATGTTCAAAGCCGCCGCAGTACTTGTTGCCTACCTGTTATTTGGAACCCACAAAACGCTCATCCTCTGCACCCGTGCAATCCATTTTTCACAACGAACCGGGTCTCTTGCAAACTTATGAAGGCTAAATCCATTCTCCCGAGTGTTCAAGCAATGTCCAGCAATGCAATGAGCCGGCATTTTGGCTAACACAAAGGAAACATGAGCTACCTTCCCAGAGGTAAAACTAATGGAAACAAACAAGTCCACTAGGGGGCGCCTCTGTCCTGCAAGTCACTTCCTGCTTCTTCTCGAAAAATTCCTGAGAGGATTTTCATGGCGGGACTTACATAAAGCTGTATATGTCAAAATCATGTTTTGTGGTGAAAAAAGACATGGTCCCAAATTGGCTGTGAGTTTTTCATTAATAATATACCAAAAATCATCCATTTTATGACAGTCGCACTTTAAGATTTTAGGTTACCAGATAGTTCGGTCCATACCATGAGTAAGTGAACTGTATCTCCTTTGCAAAAAGCCAGGAATGGGTTGACAGCCGATTTCTCAGAGACAAACTGCCATGCCAGCTGTGGTACACTGGATGGATCAGACTAGAAAAACAAAACACAGGATATGTTATTATTATTCCTTTGAATACAGACAGCTAAAAACACAAATATGATTATCATCAATTGGCCACGAGCAGCAACGACTGCAAAGGTCCTATTGTAATTGTGGAAATTATTATTGTCACAATTAGTTGCATTTTTGAGGGTCTAAACATGCCAATTCGAACCGGTTTGCACGCACATTAAATATATATTTTAAAGTTTTCATACACACAAAAAAAAATAAAAAAATAAAAAAAAAATCATAAAAGTTGCTATGTACCACCACCTCCAAATCTAAAAGGAAATGTATCCCTGAACTGTGGTTTACCTACAGCTACGAAAGTTAGGAGTACTTGTACCACCCTTTGAGCTCAACAAAAAAAAAATAATAATTTCACCAGAAGCCATATCCTGAAATGACCAGGAAGAGTGAGCTATATGCATATATTATTTTTTATAGAATTTTCCGCCCCCTCCAGGAAGCCGTCATCTTATTGTGGAGGAGGGGTGTGTGTGTCTCAATGATCCTGGGAGCTATGTTGTCTGGGGCTTCTTCCCCCTGGCAGGGTCATCCATGACAAACAAGCCAGACAAACAAAGCACCCTATAAAGCTACGTCTTTTTGTCTTTTCCTTTCGGATTGTCCCTTTGTTTAGCCTTCGCCACATTAACCTTTGCCCTATGTCGCATCACAATGTATTCCTTTCGCCTCTCCTAGTCCTCTCAGTGACCCACTTCTTCTTTGCTAATCTCTTTCCTTGTATGACTTGCTGTATTTTGGAGTTCCACCACGAAGTCTCCTTCTCCCCTTTCCTACCAGAAGACACACCAAGTACTCCCCTGCCTGTCTCTCTGATCACCTTGGGTGTAGTAGTCTAGTCTTCCGGAAGCTCCTACTGTCCCTCGAGAGCCTGTCTCACCTCTTTCCGAAAGGCTGCGCAACATTCTTCCTTTCTCAACTTCCACCATATGGGTCTCTGGTCCACCTTTTTCTTTGTCACATGGTTCTCTGCTCTGACCTTTGTGTTCTTAATCTTCCTTCTCACCGCCAGAGTGAGCCTACACACTACCATCCTATGCTGCCATGCTACACTCTCCCCTACCACTACTTTAGATTACATCGTCTGCACAAAATGTACTGGTAATCCACCTGCGTGCATCTAACGCCCCTCTTGTAGGTCACCTTATGTTCCTGCCTATTCTGGAAAAGTGTTCACTACTGCTATTTCCGTTCTTTTTGCAAAGTCCACCACCATCTGTCTCTCAAAGTTCCTTTCCTGGATGCCATACTGACCCATCACTTCTTCATCACCCCTGTTACCTTAAGCAACATGTCCATTACAATCTGCACCAATCACAAATCTCTGTCTAGGATGCTCAGAAATACGTCATGTCATTCCTTCCGGAATTTCTCTTTGAACTCTCGGTCACATCCTACTTGTGGGGCATAGCCGCTGATCACATTATACATACCCTTAATTTCAAGTTTCAGCCTCATCACTCTCATCACCCTATAAAGCTTCTATGAACAAAAACAAATGGATCGAGATTTCCTTTGCTCGGACGCAGGTCACTGGGGACTCTCCTCTAGAGCCAAGCCTGGTGGTGGGGATCTCCACCCATAGGGCTGGGCTGGGCACAGCCCTAAAGGGAAACGTGGGTCCCCCTTCCCATGAGCTCAAGGCAGGGTCCTTGGGGATCAATTCCTTGGCCACAGAAGCTGGCTCTATGGAGGTGGAACATTACCTCTCTGGCAGGGAAAGAGTCTTCTGAGCTGGTGTGGGAGGTCGAAAACTAGATATAGTCGGACATACCACTACACACAGCTTGGGCTCTGGTAGAAGTGCTTTTGAGAGGGGTTAGACTTTCTTCCACTCTAACCTCTTCCCTATTATCACCTCCGGTCACAAAACACGAGTCGTGGTCCAAAGAACAAGCTCCCAGCTAAACTGACAACCTCGGTCTTCCGGGAGGATTTCAGAGAGCAGCCAGATAAGGTGGGTGGGGCATCTGACTGTGTATCCTCATGGATGTCTCCCTGGTAAGGTGTTACGTCCCACCGGGCAGAGACTCTGGGGATGACACAGGACATGCTGGAGGGATCACATCTCTTGGCTGGCCTGGGAGCACCTCGGGATGTGCCAGGAAGAGCTGGACGAAGTTGCTGGGACCAAACAATCACTGCTCTAGTGGAGCTTTGCACAGAGGAATGAGCCAAAATACCAGCAATAGTGTGTAAAAACCTTGTGAAGACTTAAAAAATTTGACCTCTGTCATTGCCAACAAAGTATAAATACTGAGATTAACTTTTTTTTGGACAAAATACTTATTTTCCACCATAATTTGCGAATAAAAATTAGGCAGATTTTTTTTTCTCTTTTTCTCTCCTGTATGGTATATATATAATGAAAATTAGAGGCCTCATCTTTTTAAGTGGGGAAAACTTGCACAATTGGTGGCGGACGAGACTTTCCCACCGTAATTGTGAAGAAGAACAAAACGTATACTGAGTTCAAGACCGGACAAAACGCCAATGTGGTGTGATAAGTGGCTTAATATACATTTCCATGAAAAATTCCAAGTCTTAAAAGGCAGCAAAGATCACATAAGATTAAGATTGAATGACATTTTTATGCCTATTGTCTTTCTGCCACCTTATTTCCCTCAACCAGCACCTCCTCACCACCAAGTCATGTTCATTTTATTTTCTTAGTTGACCATTTCTGTATCAACAATATTTGTGGAAAACAGAGTTTGTGGACTTCAACCTCTGAGTTTCAATAGGGCCATCTTAAAAACAAGACTTGAACACATAACCAATGGACAAACTGAGTACATGAAAATTAAAATAAAATAAAACAGAAAAAGAAAAAGGAGACCACACAAATACAGAACATGTTGTAGGAAAATCAATCAAAGAAATACAGACCTTGCTGTAGGGAAAAGTCATCCAAACTTTGAGGGAGGGCTTTAGACCAATCACCAAAATCTGGTGACAACATAAAAAAAAGATAATAATTAGTTCTTGGTTAGAGTTTAAAGAGGATGAAGCAAACTTACCTTTGTGAGGGAACCGAAAGCCAATAGAGAATAATGTGTTATTGGGTGGTCGCTGAAGTCTGGAGATGCACGCAATGGTTCAATACAGCAGACTTCCCCTTTGGAACCACTGAAGAGACATCTTGAGTCACAAGAACGCATGCCCATTACTCTTCTGGAACCACAGAGCAACAAAGAGTATTGGAACAGAGATTATTAAGTGAACTTCAAATTTGGTGGCATAATCTTTGTTTCAATAACCTCATGAAGCCTGCTACCCGTTGACATCCCCAGACTGTTTCATTCTTCATTAGAAATCATTTTCCAGGGCTTTACCGCGTGATCTTTCAGTTCTTGTTTGTTTCTATGGGTTTCTTCCTTCAGTCTCCTGTTCGGGAGGTCAAAGGTGTGCTGTATTGAGTTAAAAGTTCATTGATTGACAGCCAGTCTAAGACTTTGCACTTTTTCCCTCCTGATGTTATTCATTGCTGTTGTCCTTTTTCTTTCTCCATTATGAAGCCTTTGCATTTCGTAGACGTTCATCTTTGTCTCATCAGTCCATAAGACTTTGTTCCGAAAGTTTTGTGGCTCATTTCTGTAGTTGTTCCCAAACTCAATTTGGCCTTCTGATTCTTTTTGCTGATGAGTGGTTTGCATCTTGTGGGATGGCCTGTATATTTCTTTTCTCAAAGTCTTCTTATGGTTTGTGATACCTTCACCCCGTGCTTTATGGAGGTTGGGAGTAATATCATTGACTCTTGTCTTTGGGTGTTTTGTTACAGCTCTCAGGATGCCTCTGTCATAAACTCTTTTTGAAAAAGAAAACATAGAAGAGAGTAAAGCAACAGGGGCCATTTGCCATATCGGTTCAAGCCATATTTAAACGATATGCGTCGACTGACACACGACTCCCTTACAGACACAGACGAGTAGGATGAATAGGAGAACGAGGGACCCCATGAAATATTCTAAATGACTGGCCCATGACTGTTCGATTTCCTAACCCTTTTAAAAGTCTTGTGTATGTAGCGTACTCAGGAGGACCCATGCCGGGTGTAGTGAATATCATGGATGTTATCGAAATTAATCTAGAGCTATGTGTTATGTGTGTCCATATTGTTATTGTAGTTATTAATTCTTTATTCTTCTCTTTATTTTCCTTTATTACGAACTTTATTACTTACATCAGGGGTGTCCAGACACCGGTGGCCTGTGATGGGGAGGAGCTCCTGTCTTCTACCCCGTCCCCAGTATGACCGGACGCGCCTGCCCGCCTCCCCGCCTAACCCAATTCTGCGTTGGGAGGAACGGCGGCCCACGTGCATCGACACATTGAGCACCGCTGACTTGCGTACTTTATTAAGTAATTATGATGCGGATCTTTTGTTACGTTCTGAGAGAAGGACTCCATTACATCGTTGGACACGGATGTCTGGAATGTTCTGGAGGATGGCTGTCAACGGACCTTCTTTACGACCACTGCTGCTTTTGGTTAAGTACACAAGTACTCTGATGCCACACTGTCTGCCTGCCTTTCATCTTTTGGACATATCCAGAACATTCGCAGACTTCAAACATTCACTGGAAATAACATTCACCTATTTGGAACATTCATTCGACTTTGCTGACTACAGGTCATTTGGCTAGTGAGCTTGTGTTACACGCTACTAAACTGTCTTTGTACATCTATTTTGTGTTGGTTTGTTATTGTTTTGTGTTGTATTGTATTGTGGGTGATTAAATTATGTAAAATTCAATATAACTGCTTTTTTATATTTTGCTGGTTTGATAAAAGGGATTCTAAATTCACACGTAACATATGCTATTAACTAGTTCTATTTGGTTTAATTGTCCAAGTTGGGTACAATATGGGAAAGACTGCAGATTTGACAACTGGCCAGAAGAGCGCCATTGATACCCTACATAGGATGGGTAAGCCACAGAAGTTCATAGCTAAAAGGATGCGAGCCAAGGAAGCTGGCTATTCACAGATTGCTGTGTCCAAGCACATCAATGGATAGTGTAGTGAAACGACAAAATGTGTCAGGTGGAGATGCAACAGCAAAAGTGATGACCATGGGCAACTGCGAAGATTAAAGGGGCACTGTCATGAAATGCATGATTTTTAGTATATTAATGAAAAAACGGCAGCCGACATGGCCCCATGCGTTTTTTTCACCACAAAACATGATTTTGACGTATACAGCTTTTTGTAACTCCCACCATGAAAATCCTCTCAAGGGATTTGTTTTCGAGAAGAAGCAGGAAGTGGCGTACATGGCAGGACCAACCTCCAGTGGGCTTCTTTGTTTCTATTAGTTTTACCTCCGGGAAGGTAGCTCGTTGTTCCTTCGTGTTGGCCAAAATGCCGGCTTGTTGCATTGCTGGACATTGCTTGAACACTCAGGAGCCTTCATAAGTTTGCAAGAGACCCGGTCCGTTGTGAAAAATTTATTGCACGGGTGCAATGGACGCGAGCTTCATGGGTTCCAAATGACAGGTCGGTGTGTATCTTCTTTTTCTTTTCCTTTCGGCTTGTCCCGTTAGGGGTCGCCACAGAGTGTCATCTTTTGCCATCTTAGCCTATCTCCTGCATCTTCCTCTCTAAACCCAACTGCCCTCATGTCTTCCTTCATCACATCCATACACCTTCTCTTTGGTCTTCCTTTCGCTCTTTTGCCTGGGAGCTCCATCCTCAGCATTCTTCTACCAATATACTCACTCTCTCGCCTCTGAACATGTCCAAACCATCGAAGACTGCTCTCTCGAATCTTGTCTCCAAAACATCCAACTTTGCCTGTCACTCTAAAGAGCTCATTTCTAATCCTATCCAACCTGCTCACTCCGAGCGAGAACCTCAACATCTTCATTTCTGCCACCTCCAGTTCTGCTTCCTGTTGTTTCTTCAGTGCCACGGTCTCTAATCTATACATCATGGCCGGCCTCTACACTGTTTTGTAAACTTTGCCCTTCATCCTAGCAGAGGCTCTTCTGTCATATAACACACCAGACACCTTTCGCCAGCTGTTCCAACCTACTTGGACCCGTTTCTTCACTTCCTTACCACACTCACGATTGCTCTGGATTTTTGACCCAAATATTTGAAGACCTCCACCCTCGCTATCTCTTCTCCCTGTAGCCTCACTCTTCCCCCTCCACCTTTCTCATTCACACACATATATTCTGTTTTACTTCGGCTAATCTTCATTCCTCTCCTTTCCAGTGCATGTCTCCATCTTTCTAATTGTTCCTTTGCATGCTCCCTGCTTTCACTGCATATCACAATATCATCTGCAACATCATGGTCCAAGGGGATTCCAATCTACCCTCATCTATCAGCCTATCCATTACCACTGCAAACAGGAAAGGGCTCAGACCTGATCACTGATGCAGTCCCACCTCCACCTTAAATTCCTCTGTCACACCTAAGGCACACCTCACCATTGTTCTGCTGCCATCATACATGTCCTGTACTATTTTAACATACTTCTCTGCCACACCAGACTTACACATGCAGTACCACAGTTCCTCTCTTGGTACTCTGTCATAGGCTTTCTCTAGATCCAAAAAGACACAATGAAGCTCCTTCTGACTTTCTCTGTACTTTTCCACTAGCATCCTCAAGGCAAATAATACATCAGGAAGTAGGCTGCGT
The DNA here is from genome assembly GCF_019802595.1 of Syngnathoides biaculeatus. Lineage (NCBI taxonomy): Eukaryota > Metazoa > Chordata > Actinopteri > Syngnathiformes > Syngnathidae > Syngnathoides > Syngnathoides biaculeatus. Next base: position 28,830,804 of record NC_084651.1, on the reverse strand, counting down.
GTTTTATTTTGAAGCCACATTTATCGGGTGGCTAGACGAGATCACTTCCTCTTGTGTTTCTGACTGCTAAGTGTAAGGTAGGCGTTTTGGTATCCTCCACATATATTCATTGCTTTTTGTAAAAGGTGAATATTCTTCTTTTCCTTTCGGCTTGTCCCGTTAGGGGTCGCCACAGCGTGTCATCTTTTGCCATCTTAGCCTATCTCCTGCATCTTCCTCTCTAACCCCAACTGCCCTCATGTCTTCCCTCACCACATTCATAAACCTTCTAGGGTTAGGGTTAGGGTTACTTCTCTGCCACACCAGACTTACGCATGCAGTACCACAGTTCCTCTCTTGGTACTCTGTCATAGGGTTTCTCTAGATCCACAAAGAGACAATGTAGCTCCTTCTGACCTTCTCTGTACTTTTCCACGAGCATCCTCAAGGCAAATAATGCATCTGTGGTACTCTTTCTAGGCATGAAACCATACTGTTGCTCGCAGATACTTACTTCTGTCCTGAGTCTAGCCTCCACTACTCTTTCCCATAACTTCATTGTGTGGCTCATCAACTTTATTCCTCTATAGTTCCCACAGCTCTGAACATCCCCTTTGTTCTTAAAAATGGGAACTAGAACACTTTTCCTCCATTCTTCAGGCATCTTTTCGCCCGCTAGTATTCTGTTGAATAAGTTGGTCAAAAACTCCACAGCCATCTCTCCAAATTGCTTCCATACCTCTACCGGTATGTCATCAGGACCAACTGCCTTTCCATTTTTCATCCTTTGTAGTGCCTTTCTGACTTCCCCCTTAGTAATCATTTCCACTTCCTGGTCCTTCACTCTTGCCTCTTCAACTCTCCCTTCTCTCTCATTTTCTTCATTCATCAACATCTCAAAGTATTCTTTCCATCTATTTAGCACACTACTGGCACCAGTCAACACATTTCCATCTCTATCCTTAATCACCCTTACCTGCTGCACATCCTTCCCATCTCTATCCCTCTGTCTGGCCAACCTGTAGAGATCCTTTTCTCCTTTTGTGTCCAACCTGGTGTACATGTTTTCATATGCCTCTTTTTTAGCCTTTGCCACCTCTACCTTTGCCCCACGTCGCATCTCGATGTACTCCTTTCGCCTCTCCTCAGTCCTCTCAGTATCCCACTTCTTCTTCGCTAATCTCTTTCCTTGGATGACTCCCTGTATTTTGGGGTTCCACTACCAAGTCTCCTTCTCCCCTTTACTACCAAAAGACACACCAAGTACTCTCCTGCCTTTCTCTCGAACCTTGGCTGTCGTTGTCCAGTCTTCCGGGACCTTATGCTGTCCATCAAGAGCCTGTCTTACCTCTTTCCGAAAGGCCGCACAACTTTCTTCCTTTCTCAGCTTCCACCACATGGTTCTCTCCTCTACCTTGGTCTCCTTAAGCTTCCTACCCACCACCAGAGTCATCTTACACACTACCATACTATGCTATCGAGCTACACTCTCCCTACCACTACTTTACAGTCAGTAACCTCCTTCAGATTACATCGTCTATACAAAATATAATCCACCTGCGTGCTTCTACCTCCGCTCTTGTAAGTCACTTTATGTTCCTCCCTCTTCTGGAAATAAGAGTTTACTACAGCTATCGCCATCCTTTTTGCAAAGTCCACACCATCTCTCCCTCAAAGTTCCTTTCCTGTATGCCGTACTTACCCATCACTTCATCGTCCCTGTTTCCTTTACCAATACGTCCATTACAATCTGCACCAATCACAACTCTCTCGCTGTCTGGGATGCTCAGAACTACTTCATATAGTTCCTTCCAGAATTTCTCTTCCAACTCGAGGTCACATCCTACCTATGGGGCATAGCCGCTAACCACATTATACATAACACCCTCAATTTCAAATTTTAGTCTCATCACTCGATCTGATCATCTTTTCACCTCCAAGACATTCTTAGCCAGCTCTTGCTTTAAAATAACCCCTACTCCATTTCTCTTCGGATCTCCTCTGTGGTAGAATCCCTGCTCCTAAAGCTTCTAGCCTTACTACCTTGCCACCTGCTCTCTTGGATGCACAGAATATCAACTTTTCTCCTAATCATCATGTCAACAAACTCCTGAGCTTTTCCTGTCATAGTCCCAACATTCACAGTCCTTACACCGTTGTTACACAGTTGTAGGCTATGTGCATTTCTCTTTTTCTTCTGACGATGGATCCAGTTTCCTCCTCTTGGTCTTCGACCCACAGTAGCTGAATTTCCACCGACGCCCTGCAGGTTAGCAGTGCCGGGGGCGGGTGTTGTTAACCCAGGCCACGACCGATCCGGTATGAGATTTCTTTAGATGAACGCTCATATTTATTTGGCACAGTTTTTACGCCGGATGCCCTTCCTGACGCAACCCTCTGCATTTATCCGGGCTTGGGACCGGCCTCCAGATTGCACTTGTTTGTGCCCCCATAGGGCTGCATTTGTGTGTATACAGCTACTAAAAAGAATTAATGATTTGGGGCGGACCACGTAAATCGGTCCCTCATAATGTAACAAAAGATCCGCGTACGTATGACACGCGTGCTAAATGTGTCGATGTGTGCATCGGGACGGCGTCAGGCACGCCAGCGAAGGCTGCTGCGTCACTTCGCACATCTTTCGGGCTCGTGGACGGCAGCAGCTCTTAAGAACACTGCTGACAATGCCGCAGTCAGCCGCGTGCAACAACAACGCCGTAAAGCGTCTCGGCTCGACGGTGTTGTTCATCTTGGACGGCAGCAGCTATGAACAACGCCCTAAAGCAGCCCAGCTCAGCTCTGTGATAAGCCACCTCGGCGCCGCAAATGAGCCACACTGGCTGAGGCACCGCGTCTGCCGGTCACGGCTTCGGCGAAGGCTGCGTGTCGGGCTTGTGGATGGCGGCGGTTCTGAAGAACGCTGCCGACAATGCCACACTCAGCCGCGTGAGACAACAACACTGTAAAGCGCCCGGGCTCGACAGTGTTGTTCATCGCGTACTGCAGCGGCTATGAACAACGCCCCAATGCAGCCCGGCTCGGTTCCGTGATAAGCCACCTCGGCGCCAGAAATGAGCCACACCAGCCAGCTGTGATGAGCCGCGATGTATCATCTCCACCTCGGAAGTGGATCGGACGGGGAGGCGGTTTGGCCGTGATCGAATATCATCTGAATATGGCTCGAAACAATAGGGTAATATTGCCCCGGTAACTTCACTCGGTTGTGTGATGTTCTCTTCATCAAAAAGAGCTTCCATGTCAGAAGGGGCGTGTTCGTCTCACGTAGTAGGGTCCACCACGTGTTTTCATTGGCGAATGGCCGGGGTACGTCACGGAGGGGATGCAGCCAATATGGTGACTACTTGGATGTTGTAGAATGACACTTCTTTAACTGCGCACATGGATGACGCGGTATCCGCTCATATTTATTTTTTCGTATAGATATTGAAGTGAATAATGTTATATGTATTTTTCATTACAATATCTATTTTAGAATGTTTATCGGGATGAGACCTGACCTTTAACAAATCTGGACTGCTGGCCAGTGGTCCAAGCTCCTCTTTTCCGATGAAAGTAAAGTTTGCCTTTGGAGGAAGATTAGTGAAGACAAGAACCCAAGCTTCTTGAGGTTTAGTGTGAAATATCCAGTCAGTCATGATTCAGGAGGCATTGTCTCGTGCAGGTGTTGGTAAACTTTTTTAAATCCATACTGACCGTAACAATCTACCAGAATGTTTAAAACAAAGCAAAGCAAATTTATTTATATAGAGCATTTCATGCACGAGGTAACTCAATGTGCTTTACATGATTAAAGGTATTTGAAAACAAAGAGATAAAACATTTAAAACGGGGAAAAAAAAATAAAAATGAAAATATTTAAAAAGTGCAAGTAATATGATCAAAAAGTGGATATATTCTAAAAAGTATGAGAAAAAAAAAAAGTTTTCAACCTGGATTTAAAAACATTCACATTTGGGGTTGGCCTCACCTCTGTTGGCAACCCATTCCATTTCCTTCACCATGTTTGCTTTGGACTCTGCGCTCCACTATTTGACCTCAGTCAGTCGATCCCAGAGCTCTACTGGGTTTGTATTCCGTAAGCATTTCTTACATGTATTCAGAACCTAAATCATTCAGTGATGTATAGACCAGTAGCAGAACTTTAAAATATATTCTAAAGCTGTCTGGAAGCCAGTGCAAGGACTTTCGGATTGGCTTTATATGTTCTGACCGCTTTGTTTTGGTCAGAACGTGAGCTGCAGCATTCTGAATGAGCTGCTACTCTTTTTGGGGAGTCCAGTCAGAAGACCATTCCAGTAGTCAAGTCTACTTGAGATAAAAGCATGGTTGAGCTTTTCCTGGTCTGTTTGACACATACAAGACTTCACTGTAGATATGTTTTTCAGATGGTAGAAAGGAGTTTTTGTGATTGATTTGATATGATTGTTGCAAGTCAGGTCGGAATCAATCAGAACACCAAGGTTTCGGACTTGGTCTTTGGTTTGTAAGATCGAGAGTCCAGGTGTTTACTAACAGCAATTGTCTTTTCTTTATTGCCAAAAACAATGGTCTGAGTTTTGTTGTGATTTAGTTGAAGAAAATTTTGGCTGATCCAGTTATTTATCTGATTTAGACAGTGGCACAGTACCTCAATTGAACTGTAGTCATCTGGAGACACTGGTAAATATAATTGAAAATTAAAGTTTGAAGAATTTGACCCAAGGGTAGTATATTAAGGCTGAACATGAGAGGTCCAAGAACTGACTCCTGAGACACCCCATGGGTCATTGCCATTTGCTGAGACCAAGCACTTACAACGGTCACAAAGTAGCTCCTTTCCTCCAGGTAGGACCTAAACCATTTGAGGACCATACCATTTAGTCCAACCCACGTTTCCAACCTGTTTAGCAGCATATTGTGTTGTACCGTATCAAAAGCCACGGTGAGATCCAACAAGACCAAAATTGTCACCTTTCCTGAGTCAGTATTCAACCTTATATCATTTAGTACTTTGATAAGAGCAGATTCTGTACTGTGATGAGTTCGGAAACCTGAATGAAATTTGTCAAAAAGTCCATTTAAATACAAGAAATTCCAGTTTATTAAAAATAACTTTCTCAGGAATCTTGGCTATGAATGGGAGATTTGAGATGGGTCTATAGCTTGCTAACATGGAATCGTCCAGTGCTTTTTTTTTTTTTTTTAGAAGAGGCTTAACAGCAGCTTTAAAAGTAATTCATCATTCCTTCTGCTGAGGATCTGTATGGAGATGCAGATTTAATCTTCCAGTAGAACCTGGCCCCTCCCCATACAGCCAGAAAGCACCAAAACCTTTGTGCGGCCTGGCATTATCAAGAGAAAAATGAGGGGAACCAGATCCCAAAACAACGGAGAACTGACCACAAGCATCAAGGAAACCTGAGCTGCCATAACTTCCAGGCAATGCCACAGCCTGAATGTCCCAATGGAATGGAGCATCGATGCAGTGAGGAAAGCACGGGGATTCCCAACCAGAAGATGAACATATCATTTTCAAAGTTCCATATTTTGATTGATTTAATATGACCCCAATTAATTCTTTGCTTTTCTTAATACAAAAACCTGAGAAGTAAATGTTGATTCCTTCACAGTATTCCACTTTTTTTAAATTCCTGATTTCATGGACCTTGAGCTGGAAACCAAAATTTAAATTATGTAAAATTTAACTTAAAATGAAAATGAAAATTGTTTAAATTGAAGGCACTACATCTATAATTTATGAAAGTTTCATTATTTAAATGGAATATGGAAATTAACTTTTCCATGTTATTCACATGGAAAGGGTCCGTATAAGAAAATGTTGGCTTTGATTGCAGAAAATCCTTGAAATTGATACAAATGACAAAACCTAAACGAGGGGCAATGTTTACTGTGCTTCCATAAACACTGTGCCTCGTATTGGTGCACATAGGCAATGTGAGGTCTTGTTTGTGCGCATGTGTGATGTCAACGGCAAATTATGGAGGAAAATAAGTATTCTTTGTTTATACCCTTCTGTCATGAATATGAGACATCAAGATGACATCCCGAAGTGCAGCGAGCTCAGCTGCAATGAGTTCCCACGGGAACGCATGGACAAGGGACGTGTTGTGGCACTTCAACGCAGAGTGGATTACCAGGCAGAACATTAGAGAAAAGACTGGACAACCGTGGCTGGCATGGTGGAGCAAAACAAATCAGCTGCCACTCCAGATGGACCATGGAGCTTCGGGGCCTCTTGCCCACTCAAAATGGACACCAATTGGGGCACCTGGTCGGGACAATGAATGGGATGAGAGTGACAGCTACAGGCAATGGTGTGCCATGGCAGACATGTATCTTCCTCCATAAGAAGAGGAGGACATGAGAATTTGACATTTTGAATACCAGAATGCACACCACTGGCAACTGGATTATTGCAAACCTGAAAGTCTACTGGTGAATCTGTGTTAATTGTGCCAACAAAGTACAGAAAACAATTATTGCAAACAGTGAGATAATCACAGCAGTCTGCAAGAATATAAAGCATGAACATGAGTCACACTAGTCATGGTAATAGTCAAAGCGAGGGGGAAAAAGGCTCTCGTTATCTGAAACCCAAGAAGTGATGTTTTATATAAATCTACTGATTTAAACTTAAATAATTTTAAGATGAAAAGTAAGGCTCAGAGATTTGGTTAGGATGCCAGTTTGAGTTTGGGTGAGAAAACAGCCATTTCTTCAGGGATAAAAAGGCTAAAAACACACTTTGTCGGGGATTTCTTTTTGCCTGGTGCTCTTTTTGTTTTTTGGTCTGCTCTTGCATCTTTTTTGGTTGGTCTGCCCAGAATATTTCTCTGATCTTAATTCTGCCCTCAGCGGTGACCCCTCCAAGCTACCCGGCAGAGCCCTGGTTAAAGCTACATCTTTAACCAAAAAATTATATTTTTGTTTCTCTGACCATATGACATTCTCACAATCCCCTTTTGGATCTCCGAAATGCTCTCTTGTAAACTTCTGATGGGCCTGATGTACTGGCTTCAGGGTTGGAAATGTCTGGCATTGCAGGATGTGAGGCTCTGGTGGCACAGTCTTTTATTGATGGTAGCCTTTGTTACTTTGGTCCCAGCTCTCTGGAGATGATTCACTAGGCCCCTCAGGTGGTTTGATAATTTTTGACACCACAACCATTACCTCTTGCCAACAGACCTTTACCTGTAAGGATCTTTACTTGAGGATTTTCTTGTCTTCTCCTTCCTCTTGTGGTGGGTTTTGAAATAGTTATCACTCCACACACCCTAACCCTAACCCTAAAAGCTTGAAGAGCGTACAGCCAGAATTGTGGCAAAGTACATATCTACCCTGTTACAAAAAAAAAAAACCTCCTGTATTTAAGCTTCTGAAGATCACAGTTGCCTCTACAATCCTTTATAATCCTCCAAGTGATCTTTCGTTTTTTCTTTTTTAATAAATTTCCAAAAATTTAAAAAATCCCAATTGTTTCTGTGAATGTGGGATGCTGTGTGTACATTAAGAAAAAAATGACTTTAGAAAATGTCTGCAATTAAAGTGTAAAATTTAATTGGGTCTGAATACATTATGTGCCTATTGTGAATGTTAAATAAATTTCCCAAATAAAGGTAAATAATTTACCTGAAAGCCAGCTCAAAAACGGAACCACCACTATCGCTGCACACGGCAAGAGTTGGGTCGTCTGTGAACTAAAAATAGGGGAAAAATAAGACCAAATCATTTGACTGGTCCATCTTCTCAAATACTTCTATTTTTTCAGTTTACCAAGAGTAATGTTTAAGATCAAACAAATGTACAAAGATAAGTATATGTATAACGCTATTTTACACAATATATTTTAAAATGGTGGGACAGTAGCGCAGCTGTAGAGGGATGGCCTCACAGTTCTGAGAACCGGAGTTAAAATTCTGGGCCCGCCTGTGTGGAGTTTGCATGTTCTCCCCGTGCCTGCGTGGGTTTTCACCGGGCACTCCAGTTTCCTCTCACATCCCAAAAACATGCATTCATTGGAGACTCTAAATTGCCCCAAGGTGTGATTGTGTTTGTGATTGTTGTCTGTCTCCACATGCCCTGCAATTGGCTGGCATTGATTTTAGGGTCGACCCTGCCTCCTGGCCGATGACAGCTGGGATAGGCTCCAGCACTCCTGCGACCCTTGTGAGGATAAGTGGCTTAGAAAATGGATTGATGGATGGATATTTTTGTATAAATGATTTTATTGAGAAAAGGTTGAAAAACAAAAAGCTACCTGGTTTGGTGTGGAAAAGTAATGCGGCTCATTGTTAAATCATGAATTAACTGTGGCTTCCCACATTTTTTGGTTCATTTTCACTGACCACACTGAAACCTGATTTACGATTGATAAACTGATATTACTTAAACAGAAGATGTTTGGTTTCATATCAAGAAAGAGTACCACAGATGCATTATTTGCCTTAGATGTTGATGGAGATATACAGAGAATGTCAGAAGGAGCTAAACTATGTGTGTGGATCTAGAGAAATCCTATGACAAAGTACCAAGAGGGGAACTGTGGTACTGCATGCGCAAGTCTGCAGTGGCAGAGATGTTAGAAAATACAGAACATGTATAAGGACAGCAGAAGAGTGGTGAGGTGTGCTATAGCTGTGAAAGACAAGTTTAAGGTGGAGCTGTGACTAAAGATTTTCAGTGTTGATGGATATGATAACAGATTAAGTTAGAAGAAATAGGAAGGGTGGAGAACTTTACATAATTGGGATCAACAGTCCAAAGCAATAGTGAGTGAGGTAAGGAAGTGAAGAAAGGAGTCCAAGCAGGTTCGAACAGGTGAAGGAAGGTGTCAGATGTGTTATGTGACAGATGAGTCCCTGCTCGGATGAAGGACAAAGTTGATAAAACAGTGGTGAGACTATCCATGATGTACGGATTAGAGATAGTGGCATTGAAGAGAGAAGAGGAACCAAAGCTGATGGTGGCAGAAACGAAAAGGTAGAGGTTCATTCTGTTAATGACCAGTTTATTTTTTAAAATGAGAAATTATCTATCAGAAAGGACAACGCTTAGCATTCAGGAGTAGTGCCTAGCAGCCCTGCCGCACCCACCTCCCTCAGCTGTGTTGGGTTGCAATAGGTCCCTGCTCCCCCCGCCGAGTGGCCAGTTGTCTTGTCGCCTCAGATGAGACAGCAAACCACACTCAGCGTGGAAGTTATCTTGTGAACACCGAGTTCCTCTCTGCTGAACCCCTTGCCCTAATCCACTCTTTGATTTATTGGGTGGGATCCTTAGCCTCTGTGGTGCAGACGCAGAAATTATGGGATATTTTTGTCAAGCTTTATATATGTAAAACAGTGTCAATTCACTTGTATGTGTCCATAAGCAAACACAGCTGTTCCTCCTTGAATGGGTATGGGACCACTCACTAATTGCGACCAATAACTCTTGAATACGTGAATTGCTTGTGTATTCCCTCACTTATACTCTCGTTCGATAGAGTTCTATCATTCACTTAGTCAGATCCAGTACACTTCAGTAATGTAGCAGGGTTCAGGACCCTATTCCTCCAAGCTTCTTCTCCTGCACTATTCTCTCGTCCTCTCCTTCCCTCACAGGGTGTATGTAGGAATAACTGAATATAATTATCATACATCGGCCTCCAATAAAGAAATGCTTTCCTCTGCTCTAGATAATGTGGCAGCCGCTAATATCAGAATTTTACAACCAGGAGCACCTGTTGTCTGTTAAAGAAATGACCACACATGTACTCAGCAATCTTCCACACACGCACACACACAAACAAGTACACTTTGCTTCCAACTATGTTTTGCTCGGCCGTCTCCTTTTTGTAACATCCATGTAAATAAGTGGTTTTGAAACAAAATAAATAGAGGTGCTGAAGAGAAGATAATCAGAGAGTGCAGTGGTGAATTGTACAAGATAGCTCCTCTCCTCTCTCCTTGCAAGCTGTCAAACTTGAACTGGTGTCTTTGCTTTCTTTTTGTCTAGTTTAATGAATGTCTAATTGGTAAACCTGGCATTTACTTGGTCCTTCGAGCTGGATCTCAAGATACCTGAGGTTTCAAGGGGCTGAGTCGACGGCAATGGCAAAGACCGCTGCCACGGCATTTGAGACCCTTTCCGGGACTGGGCCTCGACTTTGCGTCTGGAGACTGAGGGTTGACGAGAAGCCGAAGGAAGTAAAGACATTTCTGATGAGTAGGAAATGTAGGTAGGTAAGTAGTACTTGAGTGCTACAAAAAAAGACAGAAAGTTGACACCTGACAGAAGAAGGAGAAATTTATGGAGCTTTATGCAAAACATTTAATAATCATGGCTGCAGACGTGGAACAGGTAGAGGAAGAGTAATGGGGAGGGAATGCAAATTTGATCAAAAAGAAATTTGCTGGTGTTGTGGAGAAAAAGGTCACATTTCCCATGACTGCCCGAAAAACGAAACACCCACCACTACATAACTAGAGCAGCCATCTTCCCATCAAAAATGTCACAATTAATGCTACCAAAACGCAACTTTTTAATTTGCGCCATACGTTTGTTGGGGAAAAAATGGCTTGCTGAAACTAGGACTGGGCTTAGTTCCATCTCCGACAGGAAATAGAGAGTGAAAAGAAAAAGGGAATTACTGGGAGGACAGTTGAATGTCTCACAAAATAGAAACCCAGCACTCTATTATTACACCTTAAATATTCTAAACAAACCTCCCACAAGAACAGGAGCTCTCTTGATGCAAACAGCTCAAGAAATGATTGAACAACCACAAATTGACATAGGAAATGACTCAGTGCATGTGACTATGTATTTTAAGATACTGTAAACTTATAACAGCCCACACCAGCCAAAATCATGATCGATTATCTGAACTCAGATGGTATATCAGTCGTGGTGGCAGGAACAAGACTGACTGACAAGACTGACAAAATAGATGAGACAAGGAATGGACATCAACACGCAAATCATTGTACAAAGAAACTGGACGAGAGTGGAAGAGTTTGGACAATTTGTATTGGTAGCATGAAATGTTTCTGATTGGACAGAAAAAGAACCAGATTTGGATTGGGATGCTAAGATGACCATGTAACAAATGAAGACATACTTTCAAGTGATGTGTTAAACGAAATGCAACAACAAAGCTTACTGAACTAAAACTAAAAAATAGAACCAAAATGTGGAAAATTAAGGTGCCACATTACAAAATGGGATTTATGTCAGCACAGATAAAAAAGCCATTCCACCAAAAAATCTTTTTAAATGGGCGGCAATAATGAGCCATGGGAAGTCTCATTTTTCAACAGGGGGAATGATAGCCCTGATAAGAAGACATTACACGACCCATGAATTTAACTTGAAAGCAAAAAATTTTGTCAGGCTTGTTTGACCTGTGCTCGACATAATATACAAGGGAATGTGCATCCAAAATGTGGTCAGTTTCCTCAGGCTACATATCCATTTCAGAAAATAAACATGGATTTCATTGAACTAAACAAAAGTGAGGGAAAACAATACTGTTTAAGTCATTATCGATGCTCTTTCAAAGAAATATTACCAGCTAAACAACCTGATGCACTAACAGTAGTGAAGCATTATACAAAGACATCATACCAATAGAACACACTTTGTAAATGAAATGGTCAACAAAATAGGATTAATGTTCCACATTAACTTCAAAAACACTACTGGTTTTACCATCCACAAAGTGAAAAAATGAATAGTACAATTAAAAACAGACTGAAGAAATACATGGAAGAAACACAGACCATGAACACACTGAATAGATTTACTCAAATTATACATACATTACAAGCAATACAGGTCTCATTTCATTCAGAACACTGTTTGGGGGAAAAAAAAAACTCACAAGTGGGAAGGTCAGTTTCAGGAGTTATTAAGAACCCCAAACAGCTTTAAAAATACTAAAAAGTGCTACTTGAGTTCATTTGCCAATTGTAAGAAAGTTTTTGATTTTGAAACCATTGTTAAAACTAAAAACTAATTAGTTTTTATTACTTGTAAGATAGCTGTTCTCATTCTCACTGTCAAGGACGCTGGAGTCCGGTTACACAGGGGGTAGTGGTATTTAGAATGCTTCTGTCTCAACCCGGTTAAAAAAAAAAAAAAAAAAAAAAAAAAAAAAACAAAAAAAAAACGAGGCATTTAGAAGAGTGAGACTGCTGTCATAATGGTGACTAAACAGTTAAACTTTGCTGTAGGGTGTTAGATGAAAACTATCTGTTATTTTAATGTTTCTGTTCGAGTGGTACCTGTGGGAACCACCCAAGGTCCCAGAAAAACAAATTGTATAACTACATACACAATGCTGGATTCGAGTTCATTAAAATGACATGGTAGATGCACAAATGTAAAACCACATTCTTGCCACAATAATCAGGCCATGAAAGTTGCAAGTGTTACAATATGTGTACCTGCAAATGGAACTTGGGCTTATGTGTCTTCCAAAAATCCTAAATTCCCTGTGCGGACTTGTGCATGTTACAAACTACAACAACTTGCCTTTGAAACAGTTTTGAGGCTAAAGGGAGTGACTGCTTATTTAAACACTAAATTAGATGTAGAAAAATAGTTTCAAATCACAACAGGCATTTCTGGACGAAAGATTAACTGGCTCCTAATATTAAAACAAGCAGCAAAAACTTGTTCAAAAGATTATGTTGTTTGCATGGGTCCACAGAGCATACCAGTTCTATTACCTGATAATGAATGCAAAGGAAAAAAAAAGGGGGGCGGGGAGGTTTCTGTGTATCCATTAACTTCTTTTGAAAAAACAAAAAACATTGTTTTCTTATGAGGTGTCACCAGGAAATTTCACATGCATCAAATTGATGGGAACTGGAAACAAATTAGGAAATCTATCAGCATTGATGTATAAACCCATTTTTTGCCATTGTCATGGTGGTGAGGCGGTAAGTCTTTGATTTTTTACGCCAGATGCCCTTCATGACACAACCCTTCATTTATTCGGAGAGGGAGCTGGAGACTATCCCAGCTAACTTCGGGCAGAGGCAGACTACACCCCAAACTGGTCTCCAGCCAGTTGCAGTGCAAATATCGACACGATCACTGAGCGGGAATCGATCCCATGCTGCCCCCACTCAAAATGGTCCTCTGAGGAAAACCCTAACAACAACATGGCCCGCAAGAGAAATAAGTTTAACACCCCTGCACTAACTACACCATCAGACTGAAAAAAATGTAACAAGTTACTGTGCTTTGATAACTTTATTATTGCCATTTGTCTTCATCCTATGTCTGCTTATGAATTAACATCTACTGTACATGCAGTTTGACCTGAAAACTGGCATAGACTGAGGAAGAGTTGAATTACATGGGCAAAATAGCAGAAAGAAACACGTGGATACACCTTGCACACTGTAAAAGGTCATCTCAGCTGAGTCACCCAAAGGGAAAGGTGAGCAAAGTCCAGCATAAGGTGGGTGCAGATTTATAGTATCTGAAAATACCTGAAGGCTGGTGAAGATTTAAGACACCTGACTCATTTAGCGGTGACTTGGTCAAGATGACTTCAAAATTGCTAAATAATATGATAGCATGTTGGGCTGCAATGTTGACAGCCGTAATATTTTTGTTCATATGGTACCTTTGGACACCTGTAAATCTGACAAAACCACATAACAACAGAACCAATAATTATACTCAGTCAAGTATGCCTACCACACATAACAAAGAGGCACAACCTCATTTCAAAAAACATTGGTAAACAACTATGTGGCAGTCACCGAGGCATGAGGGGAGGACTCCATGTGTGCCTCCCAATGAATCATCCATCCATCCATCCATTTTCTTTTGCCGCTTATCCTCATGAGGGTCGTGAGGAACATTTTTTTAACAAATTGGAAACAACTGGTTGTTATTCATGAAGAATGCAGCTAACAGGGTAAACTATCGTTAGATCATGTGCATGGGCCCTAGGGCTACTACTACGTGTCATTCCAGCAGAAATCCCAACACAGTGGAGCTTGTAGGTCATGAAAATAACTCCTAACACCAATTGTCAGAAATGGAATAGTGTTTATTCAACAACTAAGGCAGTAAATGATAAACTGATATTTTCTACTCATGTTGCATTGGCTAATTTCTCCTGTGTTAGCTTTACAGGGACAGGTGTTAAGGTGGGAAGTCTCAATGAATGTCTAATTGATAAACCTGACAGTGTACCATGACAGGCTCATCCAACATTCATATTTAATGTTTCCTTGTTGTAGATGTGCACTTTTCTCATCCAACTTACAATTACTGTTGTCTCTCTCCCAAATCTAAAAACTGATGAGTTATTGACTCAAATTCTCAATCAACTTCAATTATAATACCAGGAAAGTACAGAGGAAACTTAAAAATTTCACTCTGGCAGTGTAAAACTCTTACAGGATAAAGAGATCCAGATTCTCCATTCTGAATGAGCTGCAGCTGTTTTTGGAAAGTCAAGTTAGAAGGCTATTACAGTACTCAAGCCTACTTGAGATAAAAGCATGGCTAAGCTTTTTCTGGTCTCCCTGAAACATGCAAGTGTTCACTCTAGATATGTCCTTCATGTAGCAAGGCAGTTTTAGTAATTGATTGACTGTTGAAAGTAAGGCCGGAACCTATCAGAACACCAAGGTATTCAAAGACTTGATCTTTGGTTTTTAAAGCTAGTGAGTCCGGGTATTTACCATCAGCAATCCCATTTTCTTTATTGCCAAAAACAATTCTTACTTTCATTATGGTTTAGATGAAGAAAATTCTGGGTCATCCAGTGATGTATCTGTTTGAGAAAGTGAAAACACCTCAATTGAACTGTAGTCATCTGGAGACCCTGCTAAATATAACTTATGTGCAGGGTTATGATCGTGAAAATTAAAGTTCTGAAGGATTTGACACAAGGGTAGCATATACAGGCCGAACAGGAGGGGTCCAAGAACTGACCCTTGAGGAACCCCACAGGTCATTGCCATTTGTTGACATTGAGCACTTGGAATGATTACAAAGTAACTCCTTTCCCTTAGGTAGGGCCTGAAACATCCTACCCATGTTTCCAACTTGTTCAGCAGTATATTATGATCTATTGGATCAAAATCAGCACTGAGATCCAACCTTTCCTTGCCGAAATTGACACCTTTCCTGAGTCCATATTCAACCTTTTATCATTTCGCGCTTTGATAAAGAGCAGATTCTGTCCCGTGATGAGTTTGGAAACATGATTGAATTTTGTCAAAACATCCATTTAAATTCAAGAAATTGAATTGAAATTAATTAAAATTAAAGTTGATTGAAAATAATCTTGGCTATGAAAGGGAGATTTGAGATGGGTCAAAAGATGGGAAGAAAGACCAAAGAGAAGTTTGATGGCTGTAGTAAGGGAAGACATGATGTGTTACAGAGGAGGATGCAGGAGATCGGTTTACATGGGAACGGATGACACTGTGGTAATCCCTAACAGCACAAGATGAAAGGAAAAGAATAACAAAAGATAAGGGATATCTATCATATGATTCAGCAGTTTGTAATCCTTTCGGATTAATGTGGACTGTTGGAACAGCGGTGAACCTTGCAGGAGTGGCCGGCCTTTAAAAACTATCCCAAGATCACAGCAATGGCTCATCCAAGAGGTCACAAAGGAACCCAAGATAGCATTTAAAGAACACCAGACCGCTTTTGCTTCATTTCAGGTTAGTTTTCATGACTGGACAATATGAAGAGGGCAAGAATGGCATCCACAGCAGCGTTCCAAGGTGAAAACCTCAGCTGACCACTTTTCCCACAAAAAATATATATTTTTTGCTTTTGGGAGTTTTTAAAAATCTAAATGATTCCCGAGATTTTTGGGAGAATATTCTATGGATTGAGAAGACAAAAGGTGAACTTTTTGAAAGGTCTGTCTTGTTAAATTTGACGTAAATGTACAGTAACTGTTGGTTGGTTGGTTGGAAGAATGCACAAACCCTACAGCTGTGTGTATGGGACTTTGAATGTTGGGACTATGAGAGGTGATGATGATGATGATGATGACGCTCTCAAACTGTTTAAAAGTTAATGTTATTTTGCCTCCTGCCTCCTATATCTAAAATACAGAATTAGCTTTTTGTGCACTGTATTTTCCGTGATTTCATCCTGAATCAGGCTGTGCCAAGGTGGAATTTTAAAATTACACACCATCTGATCCAGCAGCCACTTTTAACATGTACCCATCATATAAAAACCTTGTGTTACCGGGCAGCTCTTGTCTTCTTCTTGAGCTATCCTCTCAGGAGACACACGTCTCCTGTGCAGCAGTTGCCTGGATAAGACCCGGAGGTCTGTATTGCACATTCCTTTGTAATAAATCTATTTACTCATCTAATCATTGGTCATCTCTTCCTCGATCCGTGAAGACCCGTAGGGTCCAACTCGCAAATCCCTACAATGTTCATAGGGTAAAAAAAAATGAACGGAGAGCGTGTCATTCATGTGCAAAGTTGCGGAAGTCTCACTCGACATCCCAGTGGCAGCCATATTGCCTGCAACGTTATTTGCAGATGGGACACTGCACACACTGGGACATTCGCCAGTGAGAGATGCCGTAACACCTGCTATGGCAGATGAACAAGGGAGAGTTTCGGATTTTTCTAACCCCCCCTTCTAAGACTGAAGCTCATTTTTGAAGAACATCGGGTGAAGTGACTGGGGGCATATTACCCTATCATCTTAACCCACATTTAGATATGTGGATCACTTATAACAACAGACTCCCCGACAGACGGATGAGGAATCCGATGAAAAATTCTAAATGACAGGCCCATAATTGTTCAATTTCCTAACCCTTTTACAAGTCTTATGTAGCGTATTCAGGAGGACCCATGTAGGGCAAAGTATATACGTCAGGGGGGCCCAGACACCAGTGGCCAGTGGGGGGATCGCTCCTTTCTCCTCCGTGGCAGCGGTGTGACAACACGGGCCAGTCATCCACCCAGTCCGACCCACTTCCGCGTCGGGTGAAACGGCTGCTCAGTGTGGCAACCAGCGATATGATGCAGCTCTTTTGTTATGGTCTGAGAGGATTACGTCATCGGACGCAGACGGATCTTTTTATTCATCCTGCTGCTAACAAACAAGTAAACGGACACTCCCAATATGACGCGGATCTTTTGTTACGTTCTGAGAGAAGGATTACGTCGTCAGACACCGAAGGAGCTTTTTATTCTTCCTGCTGCTCACGAACAAGTAAACGGACGCTACCGATATGACGTGGATCTTTTGTTACGTTCTGAGAGAAGGATTAGGTCGTCGGACGTGGACAGATAATTTCAATTATTGCTGCTTTCGGAGAAATTGTTAGAAATTGTTCGATTTCTGTGACTATACGTCTACTTGGCTAGATAGCTCTGTCTTTGTACTTCTATTTATTGTTGTGTGTTGTATTGTATTGTGTGTATGATGAAATTGTCTCAAACACAAAACAAGTGCTTTGTTATATGTTGCCGATTTGACCAATTTAACCGATTTATTCTAAATTTACACATAACATATTCTACAAACTGAGACAAATTAGTCCCCCACAACTATTTTGTTTAATAGCTCTATACACACCGACCAGTCATTTACAACCCACATAGCTCTCGTCCTGTGCACCTGTGCAATACATTTTTCACAACGAACTGGGTGTTTTGGAAAAGTGTGAAAAGCGAATCCATCCTCCAAGTGTTTGAGTAAAATCCAGCAATACGACAAGCCGGCATTTTGGCTAAAACGATGAAAAAAAAACTATAAAAACTACTACACACAACACAAATGCCTTCAGAGGATTTTCATGGCGGTAGATGAAAAATTCCATATACATGTATGACAACATCCTGACATGGGTCCATTCTGGCTGCCTTTTTTTTTTTTTTTTTAATTAAACATACTAAAAATCATGCCTTGTGTGTCATTAGACCTTTAAGATACCATATGATGGCGCTCACGAGGCAGTGAGGAACAATTGCATTTCACATCTGTAAGCAGAAGCAACTTAAATTGCCCCACACACTGCCTGTGTAGGCAGGTCATGACTGATGATGTATACACACATGGTGTCACATCAAAACAAATGATCACACCACAGCAAACGGAGTAGCATAACTGGAGAATAATAAAACAAAAGAATGACTCACAAAATAATTGACACAAAACATGAACTTTGAACGCTATTTACCTCCTCTCAGCATGCTTTGCGGCACTATGGTGGTCCCGAGTGTCGAAAAGCATGCTCAAAGGATGTAAATAGCATTTAAAGTTCATGTTTTGCGTCAATATTTTGTAAGACATTCTTTTACTACTATTCTTATTTGGAAGTTATGCTAGTCTATTTGTTGTGATGTGATAATTCCAGTTTCGATGTAACACCGCGTGTACAACATCATCAGCAATGACCTGCCTACACACTGCGTGTGTATGGCAATCTAAACTTCTGCTTGGACATGTGAAATGCAATTGTTCCCCACTGCCTCATCAGTGCCATCATATGGTAGCTTACATACACGCTAAAACACATGCTGGCGGTGTAACCAGTGTGTATTAAAACTGCATATGTATTTGCCTTAGCGCAACCCCCGGGGATAGAGGGAAGGCTATTACTTCATCTAATCTTGATTCCTCTTCTTGCCAGCGCATGCCTCCACCTTTCTAATTGTTCCTCCACCTGCTCCATGATTTCACTGCAGATCACATCATCTGCAAACATCATGGTCTAAGGGGATTCCAGTCTAACCTCCTGTCATTACCACTGCAAACATAAAGTGGCTCAGAATTGATCTCTGATGCAGTCGCACCTCCACTTTAAATTCTTCCGGCACACATCATTCTTTTGCTGCCATCATACATGTCCTGCACTAAACTAATACGTCTCTGGCACACCAGTGTCACGCATGCTGGACAGTTCCTCTCTCGGTACTCTGTCACAGCCTTTCTCTAGATCCAGAAAGACAATATATCTTATCCTGACCTTCTCTGTACTTTTCCATGAGCATTCTCAAGGAAAATAATGCATGTGCGGTATGGTTTCTTGGCAAGGGAAGATGGCGAATACCAATGTGGCAGACTTTGGCACCTTCTCCCTCTTTACGTTTGTGTTTTTTGGGCGACTAGGGACTCAAGTACACGAGAGGACTTGCTAACCATCAGAGTCTTCTCCAGACATTTTTTTAACAACTCTCGCCAAGTCGCCGAATTGTTTTCCGTCGTTACTTGTCGGCGCCTCTTCAAAGCCTCTCCCTTTCCATCGACGCGAGACAGTATACAACTTGACCTGAAAAAAAGAAAAACAAATTGACTGACTAGAGTTTCCGTCGATCCATCTCGTGAACCTACGCTCCTACCTAGCCAACAAAATGGACGAACTTCAGCTTCTGATCAAGAGCTGTTAAAACTTTGGACGTTCTTCTTCCCTGTGCTTCATGGAGATATGGCTTTGTGGACGCGTCCCTGACACCACCATTCACCTTCGTGAGCTAACACAGACATCAAAAAAGCGGTGGAATATGCTTTAACCCAGATTCACTGCTTATTATCATGGGAGATTTTAACACAGCTAAACTTAACTACAAAGTCCCTAAATATAAGCATCACGTGAAATTTCCGACAAGGGCAAATAACACTCTAGACCACTGTTAAACTTCCATCAAAAATGCATATCGTGCAATCCCCCGTGCACCTGTTGGCTCCTCTGATCACTGCTTAATACCTACATACAGGCAAGCACTTAAGTGTGTGAGGCCTTTAGTAAAATCGTTTGAAAAGTGGACCAATGGAGCAAAATTAGAACTTCACAGCTGCTTTGACTGCACAGACTAGAGTGTCTTTGAAAATTCAGTGTGCAGCCTAGATGAATTCACAGATATTCTTACCATGTATGTCAGTTTCTGTGAGGAGGTATGTATACCAACAAAAACTTTTCGCACGTTCAGTAACAACAAGCCGTGGTTTTCAGCCAAACGTAGGCAACTCTGCCAGGTTAGAGAGATTGCATATCGTAGTGGGGACACGGCCCTCTACAATCGCACAAGAAACAAGCTGACTAAAGAAATTAACATTGCAAATAGCGACTATGCAGTTAAGATGGAAAAACATCTCTGCCTTAATGACTCCAAATAAATTTGGCACGGATTACAATTGCTCACTAATTACAAGCGACATTCCCACCCAGTAGAAAACAAGAACGGGCTAACCGACGACATACGATGAGTACGACAATCGGATGCCATGAGGTGCAGTCATTAGTGTAGAGCAAGAAGAGCAGAGGTGAGAGGACACAACCTTGGGGTGCTGATGGTGCATGTGGATGAGGTGGTGTCCTCCAGCCTCACCTGTTGTGTCCTGCCCATCAGGAAGTTGTAGATCCACCGGGAGATGGCAGGCGAGACACCGAGCTGGAGAAGTTTGGAGGAGAGGAGTTCAAGGATGATGGTGTTGAGCGGAGAGCTGAAGTCCACGAACAGAATCTTCGCACAGGTACCCTCGCTGTAGAGATGTTCAAAGATGAAGTGCAGACCCATGTTGACTGATCATCCGGAGACCTGTTAGCTCGACAGGCAAACTGCAGTGGGTCCAGCTGGGGACCTGTGACACTCTTGAGGTGGTCCAGCACAATGTGTTCAAAAGACTTCATGACCACAGATTTCAAAACAACAGGCCTGGAGTCATTAAGACCTGAGACTGCTGCTTTTTTTGGGGTCTGGTATAATGGTGGAGTGTTTCAAGTTGGCTGGTACTTCACATAGTTCTAGAGACCTGTTTAAGATCTTTGCGAAGACAGGAGCAAGTTCGTCTGCACAGACTTGAGGCAGGATGGGAACACAACGTCTGGGCCCAGTGCTTTGTTGATCTTTGAAGAAGGTTGTGATTCCACTGACCACTACAGGGAATAAGGCCACTTTCGGCATCGTCTTTTAATCAAGAATACTTTTTAGCCCTCCGCCAAAAAAAAAACAAAGTAGAAAATTCTGAAAAAGTTATCATGGAGTTTTAAGCCATCTCACAATAATTCATACATCCATCCACCCATCCATCCATACATACATTTTCTGTACCATTCTCCCTACTATGGTGGCAGGTGTGTTGGAACCTATCTCAGCTATTTTGGGCGAGAGGTGGGGTACATCCTGAACTGGTCCGAGCCAACCGCAGGGCACAGTACAAGGAAAAAAAAAAGTCACTCTCATATTCACGGTTACGTGCAATTTATAGTCTTCAATCAACATGTCACGTTTTTGGGATATGGGATGAAACCTGAGTGCCCAAAGAAAAGTCACGCAGGCATCGGGAGAACACGCAAACTCCACAAAGGCGAGACCAGGGTTTGAATCCCGGTCCACAGAACTGAGGTAGATGTGCTGACCAGTTACCCACAATTCCACAATTCTGTTTGATATTGAGTCTTTGCACAGGCTTTCAGCACTTCAAATATTGAATGTAGAAACATTTAAAAGAGTATCTTTAATCAATAAAATGATTTAAAAACTGAATTTATGTTCAGTTGGGTTATATTTGATATTTACATTTGTCTGATGGTCTTAGACCACTGTTTTTTTAAACTGCTCCCTCCAAGATAAACACGTACACATTTGTACACTGCTGATGTGGTCTCTGCGCACAGATATTTTGCGTTGTGCAAAAAAAAAAAAAATCCAACCCAAATTAAAGGTATAGCACACGATACAGTGTGTGCCATTTTTCAATGCGATTCAATGAGTGAGGGGTGACTGGGTGCTACATCCAATGGCACAATTTACATACGCACTTGGGCAGCCTGTTAACATTGTTTACAATGACAGCATCCCAATGCGCCGCCCACCACCAGTATTTAGTTTGGAAAGCGGTATGGGGAACGTAGCGTGAGATACACTTCTTATGTTTACCATCAATCATAATGACAAAAGTAAAAAAGCAAAAGAAATTCGATTATTTTAAGATGCAATGACTGTCAAATTGTGTGACAATAGAAGACAAAATGGTGAAACTGGACAAGATTTTGCTCTTTCTCGAGCGAGAAAGGTCTGGTCTGAAAACTGTGTTTCAAACCCAAAGTAGCAAGCAAGTTTTTAGAATTAAACGTCCGGACAGAATGGAAGCTGGGCTACTTAAAGAACCACATTCAGCACAAGTCATTTCAAAGCAGTTCGAATTGAATGCAGATGTAAGATGGGAATCAGGACAAGTACTTTGTTAGGGGAGAGCGCCAAAGAGAGAGGAAAGGAACAACCTGACACTAGTTTTTAAAAAAAAAAAAAAAAAAAAAAGTTAGTCAAAATTTCACTGACAAAATTTGCACCATCCACAGGATGAATCTCTGCTGTCAGTTCAATATTAACCATCACATAGCAAAGTACCTGAGTATACCAGAACACTCACATAGCAAAAGTTATAGCTTTAATTCAATCGATCAGATAGTAAAGGATGAGATAGTGTGTAATGTTAAAATTCCAATTTGGCACTCCCTTATCAAGCATGAAGCACAGACTAAGTGCACAAAAACCTAGTTTTGCATTTTAAATACAGGAAGCAAAATAACCATAAAACTGGGACCATCATTCGGCTTTCAGCATAAACTGAAAAAGCTATTGCAAGCAATAATTCAATTTTACACAAAGAAAAACACAGAGATATCATTGTGAATTTAAAAACAAAGGAAATACATTTGTAAGCGGGTTTTCAAACCTATAGACCATACTGTAGTTGAGTTAGTTTAGTTAGTAATGTATTTTTTGTGTAAAAATGCAGAAGTTTGTTGACATTTTCACAAGTTTGAAAAACAAAACTGTTCAGAATAAATGAGTTCTGATGGGTGTGTAAATGCTGTAATATGATTCTTTTAATAAGTCATGTAATTTTCCAGGATGACACTGACCTGACCACAGTGCACACGTCTGATGTTGGTCAAAGGGACCACTAAGGGCTTGGGTTGTTTGCTTAGGGACATAAAAAAAAAAATTGGAGGGAACATTGGTGCGCGCGCAGACAATTTAAAATCAGGGTGTTGGAGGGGTTGCCCCCTTACCCCGGTCATGATGCCACCCCCACCTCCCATCCCAGGGGGTGCACTGCCCAGTTAGAAATTCACTGTCTTCAACAAAGTGGGGACTGCAAAAAAATTTGAGAAGAGGACCAATACTGTTTCACAGGACCGTATATGGATATCCTGTGCAAAGCTTTTGAACAGTGCTTCGTACTTCGACTCTTACAATTGTATGAACATTTATGTGTGTGTTTTATGACTTACCTTCACATGCAGAATTGCTGCTCCTGGAGGATGTGCGTCAGAGATTGTTCTCAGAAGTTTCCCATTGGCAAGATCCCACATGGTCATCTGATCATGAAGAACATAACCAATAATTGTGATGAAGCTCTAACCCCCACCCCAAAAAAAGGATATATGATCTTTGAGCAACGCCACCTCAAGCAACATATGTCAGAATAGTTGAAGGCATACGTTTCTATACACTTTGCATAAACATTAAATTTTTTGTCTCTGTCTGAAGCCAAATAAGACGAAAATAATACGACTTCTATTGCAGGCAGCTGTCCCATAAAAGTTGTCCCACTAACAAATGATTGCGAGTGTTAAGTTTAAATCTCATGCACGAAGACTGACCATTTTCTTCCCAAGAACAACAGATGAAGCAAATTAAATGTCAATTGACTCTGGTTCTTAAATTTACTCACCTCTCACGTAAAGTGAATACACTTTGAAACATTCCAAGTAACAGACCATCCCAGTGTTCATGCCACAGACAGGACCAAGCTTACTCACAGCATCCAAACAGTACCATAAATTTTCTTAGTTTCCATTTAGAGCGCATTAGTTTTCTGATTTTGATAACTAGAATGTGAACTATTTAGAATTTACATAACCTCACATTGAATGATCTTCCGGGTAAGTTAGGTCATGGGGTAATGATTGTACCCAGAACTGTTTCAAGCCACCATGCAATATTGAGGACTACAGTGAAGAAAATAAGTATTTGAAAATCCTGCTATATTGCAAGTTCTCCTACTTAGAAATCATGGAGGGGTCTGAAAATTTCATCGTAGGTGCATGTCCACTGTGAGTGAGAGAATCTAAAAATAAAAATTCAGAAATCTCACAATTTGACGAACAATTTATTTGTGTGATACAGCTGTAAAGAAGTATTTGAACACCTGAGAAAACCAATGTTAATATTTGGTACAGTAGCCTTTGTTTGCAATTACAAAGGTCAAACGTTTCCTGTAGTTGTTCACGAGGTTGTACACACTGGAGGAGGGATTTTGGTCCAGTCCTCCACACATATCTTCTCTAGATCAGACAGGTTTATGGGCTGTTGCTGAGAAACATGGAATTTCAGATTTTCTATTGGGTTTAGGTCTGGAGACTGGCTAGGCCGTGCCATAACCTTGATGTGCTTCTTACGAAGCCACTCCTTGGTTTTCCTGGCTGTGTGCTTCGGGTCATTGTCATGTTGAAAGACACAGCCACGGCCCATCTTCAATGCTCTGACTGAAGGAAAGAGGTTGTTCCCCAAAATCTGATCCGCGGCCTTAATAGAGTGCAGCCGTCCTGTCCCATGTGCAGAAAAACACCCCCAAAACATGATGCTACCACCCCCCATGCTTCACAGAAGGGATGGTGTTCTTGCCATTTGTCTTCCTCCAAACAGGGTTAGTGGAATGATGACCAAAAAGTTCCATTTTGGTTTCATCTGACCACGAAACTTTCTCCCATGACTCCACTGTATCATCCAAATGGTCATTGGCAAACTTGGGCCTTGACATGTGCTGGTTTAAGCAGGGGAAACTTCCGTTCCATGCATGATTTCAAACTATGACATCTTCGTGTATTACCAACAGCCAGCTTGGAAACGGTGGTACAAGGTCTTTTCAGGTCATTGACCAAGTCCTGTTGTGTAGTCCTGGGCTGATTCCTCAACTTTCAAAGGATCATTGAGACCCCATGAGGTGATATCTCGCATGGGGCTCCACTCCCATTGATATTGATCATCATGTTTAGCTTCTTCCATTGTCATTGACAGTGGAACTTTTTTCACCAAGCTGCTTGGCAATTTCTCCGTAGCCCTTTCCAGCCATGTGGAGTTGTCCAATTTTGTCAATGGTGTCTTTGGACAGCTCTTTGGTCTTGGCCATGTTACAACTTTGAGTCTTACTGATTGTATGGGGTGGACAGGTGATTTTTTTTGCAGCTAAGGACCTCACACAAGTGCATGTGATTCAGGACAATACACGGAGTCAAGGTGGACTATAAAAGGCGGACTAACAAGTCATTGAGGGTCAGAATTTTAGCTGATAGACAGGTGTTCAAATACTTATTTGCAGCCGTATCACAGAAATAGTTAAAAAAATTATTACATTGCGATTTCTGGATTTTTCTTTTTAGATTCTCTCTCTCTCCTTCACAGTGGACATGCAACTACGATGAAAATTTCAGAACCCTCAATGATTTCTAAGTTGGAGAACTTGCAATATTGCAGGGTGTTCAAATACTTATTTGCTTCACTATATGTGCCTGATGAAACACCACAGGATCTTGTCTCAAGTGCTCACCTGTTATGACAAAGAAGTTTTGTCCAAAATCAGCCAGGATGGTGGAGCAGCTGTAGAGCATTGGCCTCTCAGTTCTGAGGACCTGGGTTCAAATCCCATCCCCACCTGTCTGGAGTTGCATGTTCTCCCCATTTCTGCATGGGGTTTCTCCAGGCATTACGGTTTCCTCCCACATCCCAAAGAGATGCATTAATTGGAGACTCTAAATTGCCCTTAGACGTGATTGTGATTGCGACTGTCTCCACGTGCCCTGCGATTGGCTGGCAACCACCCTGCCTTCTGCCTGATGACAGCTGGGCGAGGCTACAGCAATCCCATGACCCAAGTGAGGATAAACTGCTCAGTAAATGGATGGATGTCCAAAACCAACGTGAAGTCCCTCCCCCCGTCATGACGCTCCACACGCTAGGAGCCCCTACAGTTTGAAAACCGCTGAGGTAGGGGTAGACTTCTCTTGACAATATGATCATGGTCATTTCAAATCCCCCACAACCTGAAACCACTGCTGTCAGACCTCCAGACACCCAACTCTGACAGCTACCACCGCATTCCCCAAGGGAGCTTGACCTGCCCACCATATTTTAATTTCTATTCATCATAGCTCGGGGGTGGGGGTGGAGTTAGAAGACATGCGGTACTCCATCAATCAAGGAAAGAACCCAAATAAGTTTCTATTAAAAGCTACACATAATTTGAATATCATGCCTTAAGTTTTTAGCAATGTTCCAAACCTCTCTCTCACAATTGACAGACCACCCCAACATTCCACCTTTTTTTAATCAATTAATTTTCAGAATCGCTATCAGTGATACACACCACTAACAGTATGTGGGTTTTAATAATTGGTGATAAGAGAACAGACAAAATGTCCAGAGATTTTCTTTTTAAACATTTTAAACTGTCTGGATTTTAAATAGCACATAGAGAGACGGCTCACAACTGAGGGAATACCTTGCATCTCGTCATAACATATGGGTTGTTGACCATTACTTTGTGTATTTTGCTCAATTTCACAGCCCACACTCAAAACTAATTACTACCATACTTATAATAAAATTAGGTTGATGTTTTGAAACCTGTGCGTCTGATATGCAGGGAAAAAAAAAAAAATCATGAAGAGGTTAACTACTGGTTACTGCTTCCAAGAATGTTTGAATATAAACATGGGAATGTTCTGTCAATTCATGCTCTACAGAAGGGTGTCAAACTAATTTTTGTGACGGGCCACATTGTAGTTATGCGTTCCCTCTGAGGGCCATTATGACTGTGACCTATATAAAGAAATCACATAATTAACACGACAAATTGATGAATTTAAAACAAGAAGCCTCTAAAACATTTTTCTGTTACTATATTTCAAAGGAAGGTTGTAACAAGAAAACGCTTGCAATGTTGTTACAATAAAACACAATCAGCAATTTTTAATTTGCTTTCGCGAGCCGCATAAAATTATGTTGCAAGCCGTATCCGGCCCCTGGGCCTCTGAAACTGTAGAGTCTACAGTCTCAGTAAACAGTGAGCATGGCAGAATACACAATCATATTGGTTGACGTCAAGGCACTTTGCCATTCCTATTTCAGGCCCGAGATGATATCCCCACCATTTTTTTTTTTTATTTTTTTTTGCGAAGAAGGAATATCATCAGGCTAAATCTTCGTTCACAAAGTATGTCACAGTACAGGAGGTTTTGTCCAAGATATCTTCGCAGTAGCTAATTAGTCAATAGGGCTAAAAAGATGTAGGTTTTCTGTAATCTAGGGATTAAGTAAAACGTTAAAACTTAAAAAAAAAAAAAAAAAAAAAAAAAAAAAAACAATTTGGGCAAGCTTTCTTGTCAAAAAATAAAAGTTAGAGCAGATTTGACACCTCAACCCCCCAAAAAAGTGTCCGCAATGATTAGGATTGTACCTGTCCTTTTGCGAACCCACAGAGAAGTCTCGAGGAGTCATTGTTGATGCTGAGGGCAGAGATTGCGCCAAACTCTTCGCCAGTTGTTTTTGTTCCAAAACACAACCTTAAGGCTTGGTTGTTATCTGGAGAGAACAGTTACAGATGACATTATCAGCGAAGTAAAGCCCTCTTCTTTCATCCCAGATATGATGAATGAGGACCAATCTACACGTCTTACCAAAAACCAGAGCCAGACCATGAGATGTTCCCACAACAATCACACCTGCAACTGTCTAAAGAAACAAAAAAAATGCAGAGGGTGATAAAAATCGAATATTAAATATACAAGAAGATATCGATGGATCAAAAACAATGAAATTTTTGAGACAGACATACAGCAGTTTAAATGGTTTATTAATTTCAGGCGGCAGGGTATACAATTGGTTAGCACATCCGTCTCACAGTTCTGAGGACCAGGGTACAAATTGACCCCTCCGTGGATGTTGCGCAATCCGCGTCACTGACCAATCAGAGGCCAGAGATCTGCATAATCTCAGATTCAAATCTCAGACAACGCTGGCTGGATGGTCCAGTATAGCTTCTGTTGGCGTTTTATCGCGTATTTGGGTTCTTTAACAATAGATATGGTTAAGAGGTGTAGTCAATGACTTTATAATAGTGACAACAGGTATCCTGAAAGGCTAGTTGGTGGAGTTCAATTCGTACCTTTTCCAAAACCGAAGACCCAGTACGAAAAATGTCTTTGATGGATCAAGCTTTGTGTAAGACCACATCATCAACTGAATCCATCTAAAATCAACCAAGAAAAGAAGACCGAGTACGAAAAATGTCTTTGATGGATAAAACTTTGAGGAAGACCGCATGATCAACTGAATCCATCAACCGGAACAGATATGTTTGCACGAAGGTAAGTCCTATATTTGATTTTCAATACATGTCTTGTATAAATGAATTAGCAGTTCTTCGCTTGCATAACATAGCTATGTGTGAATGATTGACACACTTGATCTGTGTTGAGCGATATTTTGCGATGATCTGACTGCACAAACGTGTCGCTTTGTTGCCGGCTACGGTAAACCGGACTGTGTTAGCACGAAGGTATGCCCTATATTTGATTTTAAATCCATGTCTCATATAAATGAATTAGCAGTTCTTCGCTTGCATAATATAGGTACGTGTGAATGATTGTCATACTTGATCTGTGTTGAGCGATATTTTGCGATGATCTGACTACACAAACGTGTCCCATTTTTCGCAGCTAATTAGCTAAGCTAAACCGGACTAGCAGTCCTAAAAGCCTTCGACGTGCACCGAGACACCAAGACTGAAGGAAGGATGTTTGAGGACACTAAAATAATTGAGGGGAGCGTGTGACATTACACAAAGAAAACGAGAGAAACAACTCGTAAATCAAGCCTCGCCTTCTTTTCCTTCATACGGTGGTTCACAAACTGCTATACAGATACATATACAGATTCTGCACACAAGTGTGATATGTAACACGAAAATAGGAAACTGTCAATAACGAATTCGTCTTTGGGTTATATTATGTGGCTTCTCTGTCTTCCTCTGACTCTGGAAAGATGTCGCGCTAATATCAATGGTTTCTCCGTCGATATGCATGTAAATACCGCTCGCTGAAATACTTGAAGCCCTGCTGTATGCTTTTCAACGATATTTCACTGTTAGCTAAGAATGCGAGTGAGAAATCAGCAGGTAAATCGGACAGTTTCGCTTTATTCCTTTCCTGCTGCGCCGATATTTTTCCTAATTGTTTGTCTGACGTCAGCGCACGTGGCGTGACGTCACTTCAGGAGGCGTGGTTAAGTGCCCTGTATGGAGGGGTCAATTCCAACCAGTGTGGTGTCGACTTTCCATGTGCTCCCTGTGCCTGTGTGGGTTTTCTCCGGGTTCTCCCACATCTCTAAAATAGGTGGTAGGTTAATTGAAGACTGCAAATTGCACATAGTTGTGAATGTGCATCTGAATGGTTGATTATATATGCCCTACGATTGCCTGACAACCAATTAAAAGGTGAACCCTGTCTCTTGCCTGAACATAGCTGGCATAGGCTACACCACGCCATGACTATAGTGGGGAAAAGGGGTAAAAAATAAATAAATTCGATGGATGGAGGGATGATTAATTTAAACCAGATAATCTAGCACTCAAAATCGATTAGCAGGGAAGAGTATTATTTGAAAGTAACAACTCATCTACAGGAAAGGATAATTTAATCTTTGATCACTAAAAGTTCAAAATATATGACCTGCTCTGCCGTGTTCTGAGTGCAAGACTGTAAAATAAATATTCGATCTTCGGATCCAAACACCTTTGAAAGAAATAAGATGGAAATGATTAATTTCCTCCCTTTAAGGGTTTGAAAAAGAAGTCGCTTGGATGGGAGCACGTGTTCCTCCAAAACCTCAAAGTAGCATTTTTGATGCATTCATAGATGTGTAAGTTACCCATGCCATTGGCACTAACTGGCCCCTTACCCTCACAGATGCTGGCTTTTGAACTTTGCGTACAAAAAAAGTCCTCTATAGCCCGGATCACACAACATCCACAATTTCCAAAAACAATTTGAAATGTGGGCTCGTTGGACCACAGAACACTTTTCCCACTTTGCATCAGCCCATCAAGGATGAGTTAGGGCCCAGAGAAGCCAATAATGCATTGACGTGCACCGAGATACCAAGACTAAAGGAAGGATGTTTGAGGACACTAAAGTAGTGATTGTCGTACTCGGTCGGGACTTACGTAGGTTCGGCACTAATTCAAAAATAATTATTGAGGGGAGCGCGTGACGTTACACAAAGAAAACGAGAAAAACAACTCGTAAATCAAGCCTCGCCTTCTTTTCCTTCATACGGCGGTTCACAAACGGCTATACAGATACACATACAGATTCTGCACACAAGTGTGATCGGTAACACGAAAATAGGAAACTGTCAATGACGAATTCGTCTTTGGGTTATAATGTATTATATTATGTGGATTCTCAGTCTTCCTCTGACTCCGGAAAGATGTCGCGCTAATATCAATGGTTTCTCCGTCGATATGCATGTAAATACCATTGAAATGACCCTCGCTGAAATACTTGAAGCCCTGCTGTCTGTTTTTCAACGTTATTTCACTATTCGCTCAGAATGCGAGTGAGAAATCAGCTGGTAAATCGGACAATATCGTTCTAGTCTTTTCTTCCTGCGCCGCCATTTTTGCTAATTGTTTGTCTGAGGTTAGCACACGTGGGGTGACGTAACTTCAGGAGGCGTGGTTAAGTGCCCTGTAAGGAGGGGTCAATTGACTGGCAACCAGTTCAGGGTGTAACCCGCCACCTCCCCGTTGACAGCTGGGATAAACTCCAGCGCCCCCCGTAACCATTTTGAGGATAAGGGGCGAAGAAAATGGATGGATGATTATTTTTTAAAACAATTAAGCTTAACAGTTTAAACATTCAATGTCTTCTCTTGATAGTGTATTCATTCATTAAATATAGGTTGAACACAACTTGTTTAACACAACGTCCCAATTTGAAATGAGGTTGTCGTTTGGAGAAAAAAAAAAGATTGAACAATTGACATGAATGATGAAAAAAAAAATTTTTGTTCTTAGATTCAATGCAAAGATTATTCAAGTTACAAGTACAACTGAACTGTAATTATGCCGAACTACCACCACCACAACTATAGAATCGCTAGTGAATCTCATTGTACTTTCGTCTGCAGTCTACTTTTCCAGAAAGTACCTGCTTGTTCAAGAAGTATGGAAAATCCTCACTGCACCTTTTTGCTAATATTATACAGTTTTTATGCAGAATTCAAATCTGAAATCCATTATGAAGGAAAATTTTTTATCAGCAAAAAAAATGTTTGCATATTTCTGGATTCGCCAGAAAAAGACGGAAACGAAGCGGAACAACCCGAAAAGGAAAATGATGTCAGACCTGGTGACAACAATGGCGAGCACTGGAGTACATTCTAAGAACGACAATGAATTTTCCAAGATTTCAAGTGTTGAACCCTATTTTGAAGGGTCCCACAAAGACTGTGAAGAAAATGAGCGTTATAAAGCCATTAAAGTTTATCAATTTGAGCCAGTTAGACAGCACACACACGTTAGAATGCAGACGAAATAGCTGGCCATAAAGAAGGTGCGGAGCATTTGTGAGGTTCTTGTTTGGATTAGTTTGTCTTAAACTGATAAATAGTAAAGGCTTCCATATCCTGAATGCATATACGAAGTTTGTGTATTTAATGAATAGGTACGGGACCACCCGGCTATTCATTGTACAGTGCGATGGATCTGCCTGTGCTTGTATGAGAAACTATCTGCCGTACGATGTGTCACTAACTTGCTTGTACAAGGCTTGTTTATGATTGCACCAAAAGACACAGAAGATGATAACGTAGTCCACAGTCTAAGTTGGTATATTTTCACAAATAGGGATTTTAATGGACGGAATCCGTTAAAAATGTTGGCACATTAATTTGAGCGCAATAGCTGGTGATATCATGCTTCACCATTAATATAATTTCACGTGGTAAACTCATGCCATAAGACAGTACCTAGACCAGTGCAAACCCCATTTTAGTCAGAATTTTCCCAAGATGTCATGAGCAAAGCCGCAAAAATGTATACTGAAAGCTGTAAACCGGTGTCTTGTGGTTTTGTTTGGGCACTAAATGCTTAAAATACAAATGTAAATGGGGTGGATAGTTCTCTTTACAGGACTGATATGGGTCTTTGAGCTGTAGATGTTTGTGAATATTAATGTGAATGTGAAGTTTTTTATTTATTATATCCACTGGTGTGCATGTAAATGCTGCATACCTATGCATACAACAGAAAAGCTTTTGGTGCCATGAGAGTCAATGTATTCACCAGAAAATGGCAGATTATACAGACCATCTGCTGTAGTGCATGATGGAGCACCCAGGATTTATTGACAGCTGTCTGAACTCATTGGTACCGGAGGTTACCTTTTTATAATTCAGACAACAGTATCGGCACCGACTGGATTTTCCACAGTATGAGTAAGAGCTATTTAAAAAAGTTTTTTTTTTTTTTTTCCTAATCAGCCCAGCATTTTGACATTTACATTCATCCATCCATTTTCTTCATCGTTTAACCTCACAAGGGTCACGGGAATACTGAGCCTATCCCAGCTATCATCAAGCAAAAGGATGTGGAGATCCCCGAAAAAAGACATGCATGCATGGGGAGAACATGCAAATTTCACATAGGTGGGGCTGGGATTGAACCTGGGTCCTCATAATTGTGAGGCCAACGCTTTACAGCTGTGTCTCCATGCTGCCCCAGTTACATTAAGATTTTTCAAAATAAGAGTTCCTGCTAAAAGCCATATTTGTCCAATCAATGCTTTTTCAAACAAAGTCCTATTCTGGGAAATTGTCATATTTTCAGGTTATTCAGACATACTGCTTATAGACAGTTTGTGAGATGGTGTTGGGGAATTGTTGGCACAAATAACCGCATGCCACTTCCATTCTGCTGTGTGTCAAAGATTTGTGACGCCTTTCCTAAGAGTACACATGACTTAAATGGTCTACATCCAGGTTTTTTTTGTGCGTGAAAAGGTTGATGTATCTTTTTCTTTACTTTTCGGCTTGTCCCGTTTGGGATTGCCGCAGCGTGTCATTTTTTTTCATCTAAGCCTGTCTCGTGCATCTTTCTCTATAACACCCACTGTCCTCATGTCTTCTCTCACAACATCCATCAACCTTTTCTTTGCTCTTTCTCTCGCTCTTTTACCTGGCAACTCCATCCTCAGCACCCTTATACCAATATACTCACTCTCTCGCCTCTGAACATGTCCACACCATGTAAGTCTGCTCTCTCTAACCTTGGCTCCAAAACGTCCAACTTTGGCTGTCCCTCGAATGAGCTCATTTCTAATCCTATCCGCTGTTCACTCCAAGCGAGAACCTCAACATCTTCATTTCTGCTACATCAAGTTCTGCTTCCTGTTGTTTCTTCAGTGCCACCATTTCTAATCCGTACATCATGGCCGGCCTCACCACTGTTTTATAAACTTTGCCCTTCATCCTAGCAGACACTCTTCTCTCACATAGAAAACCAGACACCTTCTGCCAACAGTTCCACCCCCCTTGGAGTCCTTTTTTCACTTCCTTACCACACTCTCCATTGCTGACCCCAAGTATTTGAAGTCGTCCCCCATCGCTAACTCTTCTCCCTGGAGCTTCACTCTTCCTCCTACCCCCTCACATTCATGCACATATACAGTGAAGAAAATAAGTATTTGAACACCCTGCTATATTGCAAGTTCTCCCACTTAGAAATCAGAGACATCTGAAATTTTCATTTGAGATGCATGTCTACTGTGAAAGAGATCATCTAAAAAGAAAAATCCAGAAATCACAATGTATGATTTTTTTTAATGATTCATTTGTGTGATATAGCTGCAAATAAATATTTGAACACTTGAAAAAAAACAATGTTAATATTGGTACAGTAGCCTTTGTTTGCAATTACAGAAGTCAAACTTTTCCTCTAGTTAATCACCAGGTTTGCACACACTGCAGGACGGATTTTGGCCTACTCCTCCACACAGATCTCTACATCAGACAGGTTTCTGGGCTGTCGCAGAGAAACACAGAGCTTCAGCTCGCGCCAAAGATTTTCTATTGGGTTTAGGTATGGAGACTGGCTAGGCCATGCCAGAACTTTGATATGCTTCTTATGGATCCACTCCTTGGTTTTCCTGGCTGTGTGCTTTGGGTCATTGTTATGTTGAAAGACCCAGCCACGACCCAACTTCAATGCTCTGACTGAGGGAAAGAGGTTGTTACCCAAAATCTCACAATACATGGTGGCGGTCATCCTCTCCTTAATATAGTGCAGTCGTCCTGTCCAATGTGCAGAAAAACACCCCCAAACCATGATGCTACCACCCCCATGCATCACAATAGGTATGGTGTTCTTGGGATGGAACTTATCATTTGTCTTCCTCCAGACACAGTTAGTGGAATTATGACAAAAAAAGTTCAATTTTGGTCTCATCTGACCACAAAACCTTCGCCCATGACTCCTCTGTATCATCCAAATGGTCATTGGCAAACTTAAGACGGGCCTAGACGTGTACTGGTTAAAGCAGAGGAACCTTTCGTGCCATGCATGATTTCAAACCACAACGTCTTCGTGTATTACCAACAGTCACCTTTGAAACGGTGGTTCTAGCTCTTTTCAGGTCATTGACCATGTCCTATCGTGTAGTCCTGGGCTGATTCCTCACCTTTCTAAGGCTCATTGAGAACCCACGCGGTTGATATCTTGCATGGTGCTCCACACCGATTGACATTGACCATCATGTTTAGGTTTTTCCATTTTCTAATGATTGCTCCAACAGTGGATCTTTTTTCACCAAGATGCTTGGCAATTTCTCCGAAGCCCTTTGCAGCCATGTGGAGTTGTACAATTTTGTCTCTGGTGTCGTTAGACAGCTCTTTGGTCTTGGCCATGTTACAAGTTTGAGTCTTACTGATTATATGGGGTGGACATGTGTCTTTATGCAGCTAATGACGTCACAGAGGTGCATCTGATTCAGGAAAATACATGGAGTGGAGGTGAACTTTTAAAGGCGGACTAACAGGTCTTTGAGGGTCAGAATTCTATCTGATAGACAGGTGTTCAAATACTTATTTGCAGCTGTATCACAAATCGTTCAAAAAAAAAAAAAAAAAAAAAAAAAAAAAAAAAACCATACATTGTGATTTCTGGATTTTTCTTTTTAGATTCTCTCACAGTGTACATGAATCTAAGATGAAAATTTCAGACCCCTCAATGAGTTCTAACTGGGAGAACTTGCGATACAACAGGGTGTTCAAATACTTGTTTTCTTCACTGTATTCTGTTTTACTTCAGCTAATCTTTATTCCTCAACTTTCCAGTGCGTGCCTCCATCATTCTAATTGTTCCTCCGCCTGCTCCCTGCTTTCACTGCGGATTACAATATAATCTGCGAACACCACAGCCCAAGGGGATTCCAGTCTAACCTCGTCTGTCAGCCTATCCATAACTACTGCAAACAGGAAGAGGCTCAGCGTGGATCCCTGATGCAGTCCCACCTCCACTTTAAATTCTTCTGACAAACCTACGGCACATCTCACCGCTGTTCTGCTGCCCTCATACATGTCCTGTACTATTCTAACATATTTCTCTGCCACACCAGACTTCTGCATGCAGTACCACAGTTCCTCTCTTGGTACTCTGTCATAGTCTCTCTCTAGATCCATAAAGACATAATATAGCTCCTTCTGTACTTCTCTGTACTTTTCCACGAGCATTCTCAAGGCAAATAATGCACCTGAGGTACTCATTCTCGGCACAAAACTATACTGTTGCTCGCTGATACTTACTTCTGTCCTGAGTCTAGCCTCCACTACTCTTTCCCATAACTTCATTGTGTGGCTCATCATCTTTATTCCTTTGTAGTTTCTACAGATCTGAACATCGCCTTTGTTCTTAAAAATGGGGACTAGCACACTTTTCCTCCATTCTTCTGTCATCTTCTCTCCTGCTAGTATTCTATTGAATAAGTTGGTCAAAAACTCCACAGTCACCTCTCCAAATTGCTTCCATACCTCCAATGGTATGTCATCAGGACCAACTGTCTTTCCATTTTTCATTCTGTTCAGTGCCTTTCTAACTTCTCCCTTACTGATCATTGCCACTTTTCATTCACACTTGCTTCTTCTACTCTACCTTCTCTCTTATTTTCTTCATTCATTAACTTCTCAAAGTACTCTTTCCATCTACTGAGCACACAACTGGCACCAGTCAACATATTTCCATCGCTATCCTTCATCACCTTTACTTGCTGCACATCTTCCCATCTCCATCTATCTGTCTAAATGTTGTATATGTTTGTATATGAAGTAAACATACACCACAGAAAGAGATTCATAGCATTTTTATTGAACTCTATGGTTATATTTTGTATCAATACCGTATCTTACAAAACATTCGCACAATTATTACTTGGTGTTTCATAAGAGTACTTTGAGTATTCTCTCTGCTGTCGGAAAGACGTGTGTTCCATTTTCATGTATAGGGACTTCATCAGTCTGGCAACTTTTGGAATGGACCAAAGATGGAGATTCAGCATCTGCTGGTTCGATGTCAACCTCTTGGTGAGAAGATGTTTCCTGCAACATTTGTAATTAATATAGAAAACTAAGGTTCAAAGTTTATAAAATATGAAAAAAAATGTGTAGATAAAGCACAGGTTCATTTCAATCTATTTCATGGTGCACAAATTATTTCTGAAAAATTGCAACCTATTCTGTGAGTGACTATTATGTAATACTGCTTGTTTTAATACTTTGTAGTAATTTATTAAAACTTAGAAACCCTGCACAAATAAATAAAAAGGGGGTTTGTATACTTCTATTCATTTTCTTAGCCGCTTATCCTCAAGTGTCGCGGGAGTGCTGGAGCCTAACCCAGCTGTCAATGGCCAGAAGGCAGGGTACACCCTGAACTGGTTGCCACCCAATCATAGGCCACAAAGACACAAACAGGCGCACTCACAATCAATCACAATTTGGGGAAATTTAGGGGAGGAAGAAGGGGAGAACACGTAAACTCCACATAGGGAGGGCTGGGATTGAACATGGGTCCTCAGCACTGTGAGGCCAACCCTTTCCAGCTGCTTCAATGTGCCACCATTTGGACACGTTATTATCCTGTTTTTCTCGTTGAGAATGGTCTAACGATTTGCGGTAATAAAATATTCTTCACGAAGGATGACAAGTGCTGCTATCATTCAACCATGTAAACAGTATTAAAGGTTTTCATGGAAAAAAGATACATACCTCTGCAACTTTTAACAAATGTTCTTCGCAGTTTTGGTACTTTGTGGGGGGGCTGAGCTTGTCGAAGCATCTCCTGGATTCAGCGGCCGATCCAAGTTCATGTTTTATGCCGTCAGTAACAGCGATGTTTTCAGGTGTTGGAACTGGCAGTATGGTAATCCACTGATCTAGGATTTAACCTTTTTTTTTTTTTTTTTACACTTAAAACCCATCTCACACATGAGTCCAGCAGTAAGTAAGTAGAGTCCAGGGTGAAATATTTACTCTGCATATGACAGAGTGCTGACTGGGTTTGGAAAAATTAGACCTCTTCGTTTGCACAAACCTTACCTACTGTCTTTTGAGGCTTGGGTCTTTGGGAAAATAATGAAAACTGTGACGAGAATAATTCAAATTGCTACAAAAATGAACCACACAGGTGT
This sequence comes from Syngnathoides biaculeatus, assembly GCF_019802595.1. Taxonomy (NCBI): domain Eukaryota; kingdom Metazoa; phylum Chordata; class Actinopteri; order Syngnathiformes; family Syngnathidae; genus Syngnathoides; species Syngnathoides biaculeatus. The sequence continues at coordinate 28,793,045 of NC_084651.1, read as the reverse complement.
TCACCATTTTTATGGATTGGTTTGAGCTTTCAATCACTGAGGAATTCTTGAAACGAATGAGTTTTTCTTCAGCGTAAATATGAAAGGCTACAGTCTAATGCTCGTCCTCCAACAGAATGTTTACCTGTAGTGACGTCAGAGGTCACCCACACGAAATGAGTTGTTTTGCAGATCAGGGAAACTGGCCCAATGTTTGCGGATTTTAATTCATAAACATATTTTTTGGTAAAAACATCAAAAAGGTTATGCATTTTATGGTGCAGTTGAACATATTTTCGTATAGTCTTTACTTTGCGTTAGAAATTAGACATTCCATACACTTTGAGTACACAAATCTGCCAATCTTCCATGAGGTGCACATTATTTCCTATAAATATGCCAGAGCACAATTAATTAGCGGCATTGATTAAAATTTCTCTTTTAAGAAATGCAAAACCAATACTCACTATGGCAGTTGGTAATCCAGCATCAACTTTGTCCTGAGGAAAGATACAAAAATAGAAAAATGCGTCAGTCAACTGGTTGTTCTACAATCTAACAAAACTGCACGATAACTGTAACCACAATAAACCAACATTGAAAAATAAAGCAAAGTATTATTCTGCATTTTATGTTACAGATTGCCAGTCTGATCCACAGTATTGTTTCTTCTGTTCTGTTGTACCTAGCACTACCTAGTGGTCATTTTAGCTGTCAGACGCCGAAATGACATCCTATGCAGGGCTGTTTGTCAGCCAATTTGATAAAAGCTGCACATCGGGAAGATAGCTGTGAACAAATATTCGCCATCGTTTTTGGTTTGGGGTTTAAAAAAAAAAAAAAAAAAAAAAGCTATAAAAGCTACAGGTTTATAGATTAAAACCCTAGAAAACCCAAGACATCCAAATCTTTTTAAAATTTGAAGTACTAACTAAATTATCTTAATTTTATGCGGTGATAGGGCTAATTTGTTCATTCTTTTTAACGGCCGCAAGGGGGCACTCAAGCGGAAAAAGAAAGCGTGGAGCCAGTGGAATATATGTGCCGAGGAAGTGACTCTTACCAGTATGTTTTTTTTTTGTTTTTTTTTTTTTTAAACCGGCCCTGTTACCGTTGCGCCAGTGTTAGCGCTGTGCTCGTGTGTTGCTCCCATGTCTCAGTGATTTTTACCAGTATGTTTTTTTTTTTTAAACCAGCCCTGTTAGCGCTGTGCTCGCATGTTGCTACTGTGTGTAAAAGAATTTATTACTACTTCAGTTATTGTTCGAATTGTTTTATCATGCATTCGTTTGTTTGAAATAGAAAAATTCTTTTACATTACCTTCAATTAGTATGTTTTTTTTTTTTTTTTAAACCAGCCCTGTGCTAGCATTTTGCTATTGTGTTACTGCCGCGCCTCGTTGATTTTTACAGGTATGTTTTTTTTTTTTTTTTTTTTTTTTTAAACCCGCTCCGTGAGCGGTGCACTAGTGTTAACGCAGCACGGAGCTCAGAAACGACCGTGTTTCTGCCATATTACTGCCCCATCTCAGTGATTTAGGTATGTTTTTTTTTTCTTTTAAACTGGCTCTGTTAGCGCTCTGCCACCGTGTTGCTACTGTGTAGCTGCCAGGGCTGTTTTTTTTTTTTTTTTTTTTTAAACCACCACTGTTCATGCTAACGTGTTGTTGCTGTGTTAAGTTAAGGTGTTAAAACTGACAACTCTTATGTGTACCGTCTTTTTAAATCTCATGTTTCAATGTGGGCACTTGCAACTTTTACACAGGTGTGGCTCATGTATGTACCAAATGGTATTTCCTATACAAATATACTGGCTGAGGTTTATAATCCAATGCGCTCTGTAGGCCGGAAATTACGGTAATCAATAAGAATCAAAGGAACACTAAAACATCACATTTGGAAAAACTTACTAATTTACTTCTGGTTTAGATAATGGGTCACATATGACCCAGTGGGCCTTAACTACAAAAAAAACAATGCATTTGATACAGACACTTGAGACATTGGGCTTTGAGGCTAAAAAGAGTAACTGTGGTGCATTGTTTCTACAGTGGGCACTTAATGACAGTGGGTCATATGCGACCCCATGGGTTCTCAAGGATTAATAATGATTTTGCTTTCGTATTATTTTTCATCTATAATGTCTATGTTCCCACACATTGTCTGCGCGTGTTTGTATTGTTTTACAGTTTTGCATGGCTCCTATTTAAGTGCCCAAAGTCAACTCCTGCCTCTGGTGCTTTGTGGAAGAGTATTTAGTTTGATGCATAGCTGTGTACATGAACATATAGTGAGGCCAGCAGAGTAAAATGATTTCTTCATCTCGAGAGAATCTTCTCTGTCTGCAAAACCACATCAACACTGAAAGCAACGGTGGTTACACCAAACCCCAGCAACCAAAACGAACAGGAAGTCAGATCAGAATACAGAACAGTAACAGCAACTGAATGTTTTAAGTCGAGTGGCATTACAAGTTCCAGAAAATGAACGTCATGACAATAGACGCACAAGCAAAAACTTAAGCGGCATTTGGAAAAGCTACCTATGCAAAACGACAAATAGAAATGACGTGGATGTCACATTATAAAGTTTGAGTGGGGGAGGTGAAGACGAAGAAAATCTTGGCAGCGCCACGGGTTTTAGAAGTAGCAGATTTTAAGACCATATATGAAAACCCAGAAATCTTTCAGCGGCTTACCCGTTGGAACAACGTACCTGCAACTATGTCAATACAGTGCCTTGTGAAAGTATTTGGCCCCCTTGAACTTTTCAACCTTTCGCCACATTTCAAGCTTCGAACCTACAGAAAAAAAAATTCAAGAATCGACAACATGTGGGACACAATTGTGAAGTAGAACAAAATGTATTGGATATTTTAAACTTTTAACAAATAAAATGTGAAAAGTGGGGCGTGCAATATTATTCGGCCCCCTTGCATTAATACTTTGTAGCGCCATCTTTTGCTGTAATTACAGCTGCAAGTTGCTTGGGGTATGTCTCCATCAGTTTTGCACATCAAAAGACTGAAATTCTTGCCCATTCTTCCTTGCAACACAGCTCGAGCTCAGTGAAGTTGGATGGAGAGTCTTCAGCTCTGCCCACACATCGTCAATCAGATTCAGGTCTGGACTTCGGCTTGGCCATTCTATCAACTGTATAAGTTTATTTGTGAACCATTCCATTGTAGATTTGACTATGTTTTGGATCATTGTCCTGTTGGAAGTTAAATCTCCGTCCCAGTCTCAGGCCTTTTGCAGACTTAAACACGTTTTCTTCCAGAATGGTCCTGTATTTGGCTCCATTCATCTTCATCAATTTTAACCATCTACCCTGTCCCTACTGAAGAAAAGCAGGCCCAAACCATGAGGCTGCCACCACCATGTTTTACAGTGGGGATGGTGTATTCAGGGTGATGAGCTGTGTTACTTTTACACCAAATATATCGTTTTGCATTGTGGCCAAAAAGTTCGATTTTGGCTTCATCTGACCAGGGCACCTTCTTCCACATGTTTGGTGTCTCCCAGGTGACTTGTGACAAACCTTAAATGAGACTTTGTATGGTTATCATTGAGAAATGACTTTCTTCTTGCCACTCTTCCATAAAGGCCATATTTGTGCAGTGTATGACTGATTATTGTCCAATAGACAGACTCTCCCACCTCAGCTGGAGATCTCTGCAGTTTATCCGGAGTGATCATGGGCCGCTTGGCTGCATCTCTGATCAGTCTTCTCCTTGTTTGAGGTGAAAGTTTAGAGGGACGGCCGGGTCTTGGTAGATTTGCAATGGTCTGAAACGCCTTCCATTTTAATATGATTGCTTGCACAGTGCTCCTTGAGATATTTAAAGCTTGGGAAATCTTTTTGTATCCAAATCCCCTTTTAAACTTGTCCACAACAGTATCTCGGACCTGGCTGGTGTGTTCCTTGGTCTTCATGATGCTCTCTGCACTTTAAACAGAACCCTGAGACTATTACAGAGCAGGTGCATTTATACAGAGACTTGATTACACACAGGTGGATTCTATTTATGATCATCAGTCAACACTGGATCATTCAGAGATCCTCACTGAACTTCTGGAGTGAGATTGCTGCACTGAAAGTAAAGGGGCTGAATAATATTGCACGTCACACTTTTCAGGTTTTTATTTGTTAAAAAGTATCAAATATCCAATAAATTTTGTTCCACTTCACAATTGTGTCCCACTTGTTTCTTGACAAAAAATATATATATATATATATATATATATATATATATATATATATATATATATATTTATGTTTGAAGCCTGAAATACGGCGAAAGGTTGAAAAGTTCAAGGGGCCCGAATACTTTCACAAGGCACGGTATACATTTAAATAATCAGTGACATGAGCCAATTAGACAATATATGGATAATGAAGTGATGCAATGGGCACGTTTTTTTATTAAGCAGTGAACGGTGTGCAGCTCACACACCATAAGCATGTTTTCAACATTATCGGCCATGCTGAAGATAGTGGATCATCAACTCCTCAAGGTCCGCCCCAATTGGGCACCAGCCCAAAGGCCCTAGCCAAATCCCCACTAATGAAAATGACCGCTATTCAGGCAACAGCAAAGAAAATATAAAGTCACAGCAGACGACAGCCACGTCTGCTGATCTCTTGGATCTAGCCATCACCTTGGCCCATCGAGACCTAATTCTATCATTTTTCAAGATGATCGACAATTAACTGCAAAGTTATCGGTCTTGGAAGACTAGCTTCTGTGATGTAATTAAATGGTTCAACCTCAAACCTTGTGAAGAGCTTGATTTAATTAATAGGTGGATAAGTGGGGGGACACTGCAGCACACAAAATGAATCAGAGTAGTGCATGTCAATTATCTAGCTGACAGTCTTTAGATTGTGTGGAACTAGTTGGATAAGCATTATGATTCAACAGGACAAATTATCTGTTGTCACAGGGTGAGGGAATTCCCAAGAAACCATATCAGCTACGAGAAGAATTCGTAGACTCGCTGCCTGAAGTCCCCTCCTCGAGCAGTCACCTTAACATGGTGTAAGCGTTTGTGTGTCCCGATCTAGAAGATAAGTTGTCTGGGGCTTCATGCCCCTGGTAGGGTCACTCATAGCAAAAAGGACCAGACAAAGTACGAATCGAAAACCGTGATGAGGAATGCAAAAATTGGATCTCAATTTCCCTTGCCTGGCCGCAGGGGGCCTACTTTGGAGCAAGGCTTGTAGGTGGGGCTCGAAAGCGAGCGCCTGGTGGCGGGCTGCACCTATGGGGCTCAACCGGACACAGCCCAAAAGGTTAACATGGGTCCCCCTTTCCTATGTGCTCACCACCTGTAAGAGGGGCCATAGGGGTTGGTGATCCGATCCCCCGGCTACAGACACTAGCTCTTGGGACATGGAATGTCACCTCTTTGGCAGGGAAGGAACCCCTCTCATGAGCTAATTGGCTCCGCATCATTGAAGCTTCACCCAGGAACTTACGCTCGACCCTTTCCTTTGTCCTTCTTTTCCATCATTTTAGTCCATGCTGTTGACTGCACGATGACCTCTTGTGTTCACAATGGCGCCGAAGCACTGTGCTGATGCAAAAGCTTCCTCCGAAGGGCCCAAGAGGAAGAGGAGAATGATGACCATCAGTGAAAAAGTAAAACTTTTGGAAATGATCAAAGATGGCATAAGTTGTGCTTTTAATGTGGCAAACATCCATAAAACTACTTTAATAACTTTTAAAATGGAAGCAAAACGTAGTGACTCCACGAAATAAAAGGACTGTTCGAATGGAAGCTGCATTAGCATTGTAGATATTGGATTGCAGAAAAAGGCCCGGTGACGATGAAAAGGCTGAAGAAAGTGCTGATGAACCTCAAGCCAGCACTAGTGCTGCAAGGAGTATGTGAATAATCTGCAAGTACGCCATAAACGAAGACAAATTTCATTTGTTTGACATCTTACTGATAGCAAGTGGGGAGTATTCTGCCTATATCGTCACACGTATAGATTGACAATATAAAACAGGATTGTGTTTCTTGTGCTGGCGTTAACGACACCTTATGGTCATGTTAATTGTTGTCAGTCAGCTAATCATGACGTAAGTGTGGACATTTGACAGCCAATTTGATGAATGCTGGACATGAAAATATAGCTATGAACATTATTTTATCCTTTTTGATTTGCTCTTCAATAGGTACAATCTGTAAATCTATTATTTATATTTTAATACTGGTTGATATCCTAGTTGATGAATTCTGCACATGGGGAAACATAACTGAATCTTTAGTTATCCTTTGTGGTTTGCTCTTCAATAACCATAATCTGTAAAACTATTACTTTATATCTTAATACTGGTCGATATTCTAGCGTTATTCTTCACACCTGATTCCAGAGTGTGAGTTTATTTTCAAGGCTTTTGAAAATCTTATATACTCTCTACGTGACCTACCTTTGGAAAACGCAATTGAGTGTGTTTTTTATTGCTTTACAGTTTCACACACCTTCCATTAAAGTGCCCAAAGTCAAATCTCGTCTCCAAAGTGTTTGGTTTGGTGGCAGTGGAAGAGTGCTTTCTTCGCTGCACAGCTATGTACAAAAATTCATAGTGAGGGCGTCGCAGATACAAACATTACATTAGGTTGGATATACAACAGCTTTTTTAGACTGACAATGAACATGAATGTGTGTGCTTTAGTATTACAGCAGCTGAGATGATCTGTGCAGAGATGCCCTGAAGCCTGCTGTTCTGTAGAACTGATCCTTGAACTGTTGCTTTCAATTCCACTGGCCTCTTCTTCCTTAAAAGATGAACATTTCAACATACACAAATATTAACAGTGTTTTTTTTCCTCACTTACAAGAGTAGTTGAGTATCAAATTGCTATAAAAATAAAGGCAAATTCTTAAAGCTACATAACATTTTCCATTAAAACTACTATATTACACTAAAAATGATGTATTCTGAAAACCATTTGTGGGTAGCTTACAGTTTTTCATTAAATATGGTAATATACCAATAAACTGCATTCTGGAATGAATATGAAAATCAACAATGGAGATGCATAAATACTGTACGCTGACATTTCATGGGCAAATACATGTTGGTAGTCAAGTCTCATATGCAAAGTCATCATCCACCCATCTCCACTGTGGCAAATTCAGATGGTAAATTACAATGTATTTGTCGGGATGTTTCATTGCTTGTATACTTTTTTTTATATATCACAAAGTCTGAGAGCACAGTCCTATACACTCAACCGTAAAATAAGCCTGAGTCACTTAATTTCAAGCTTGTCCAACATCATAGATATATCATTAATATTAAATGTATTTCTAAAAACGATTATATTTTCCTTTTTATGGAAAACACTTGTCCTGGATGAAGCGGAGTAAAATGGAGGATGGCATGACTTTACATATTTGTTTCTCAAATAAATATTTTGGCCTCAAAGACCTTGATCTTTGGTGTAATTCTAGAATACAATAGTGTCCTCTATTTTGTTAAACCATGAAGGTTTGAACATTGTTTAAACAAGAAATGTGAGAAAGAACATCATTGGAGACATTTTAATAGCATTTTTTTTTAAACTGAATTGATCTTTTCTGAGTCTGTAGGATTTAATGGCTACATTAATGCTAAAAGTCAATAACGATAGTACTTCATAACTCAGTTTCACGCACTAAAAGGCTCTAGTTACACAAATGACTGCATAGTTTTGAACAGTATTTGGCATTAAGTGAAATTGCATTGTTGCTGGAGGAAAATACTGCATAGATACTTTAAATGTATACAGCACTAAAGCATGTTTCATACAAAGTGGGCATATTTTAACAGTGGGGAAAAAAAAAAGAAAAAGTAAGCTGTGTGTGTGGTGTGTGTGTGTGTGTGTGTGTGCGCGGAGGAGTAAGTGTATGTATGGGTTCGTGCCGTTTAAAGTGAGTTGGGTCTCCGCTGTCAGAGCTGGCAAGAGAAGCAGTATCACAGGAATGAGCATCAATATTTTCAGTATTCAGCACACAGGCATCCTCAAGCACAAATGGTTCATCCTCATCATCCAGCTGAAATTGCACAGAAAAACAAAAAATTTTAAAGTTAAGGGTAATAATTAAGTTTCCATTAAATCCATAAAAATTCAAACAGTTAACCGGTTTACAATACACAGTTCTTTAAATATATCATTATCCATCTATCCATCCATTCATAGATTTCCTTCCACTGATCCCAGGTCAGGTTGCGGTGGCAGTGGCTTTACCAGACCCAGACTTCCCACTCCGTTAGTTTATCTAGCTCTTCCAGGGTGATCCTGATATGTCCCCGGACTAGCGGGGAAACAGTCTCTCCAGCATGCCCTGGGCCATCCTCAGTCTCCTCCCAATGGAAAAGACACGAAACATCTCACCAGAGCGGCCTCTAAGGGGGGCATCCTAATCAAATGCCAGAGCCACCTCATCTGGCTCTTCTCAATGAGGAGGAGCAGCCACTCGACTTGAGTCCATCACGGATGAACGAGCTTTTCAACTTCTCTCTAAGGGAGAGGCAGGGGAGGGGAGGCCGCTTGAATCCTGGATCTTGTTCTTCCGATCATGACTGACATGACCATAGGTGGGAGTAGGAACACAGATCAACCAGTAAATTGAGAGGTTCGCCTTTTGCTTAGCTCCTTCTTTACCACAACAGATATTCTTATTAGTATGATAAGAATATAATAAATTTGATTCGTATAGCACTTTGAATATATCACTTTAAGTTCTATGCAATGGCAGAAAAAAAATTGCAGTATTTAGAGATGAAAGGGGACTTTCATGAAAAATTCCTGAAATAGAGATGAAAGTGGACTTTTGTGAAAATTCCTGAAATTACAAATGGATGGCTGTGGTGAATTCTGGCGATATCTGTGAACAAAATTCAGACAAAAATTGAAAGTAAAATTTCTAAGTCCTGACCAAAAAAAAAAAAAATTGGCCAGAAGTTCCCCAAAGGCCAAGCCTCGATTTTTTTGCCCCCCATCTCGTTACCACTGGATAGCACAAAATCACATTTGTCATTAAAATATGCTTAAAATATGCCATCTTAACACAAGACAAAAGAATTAAGTAAACTATTCAGTAAAAATACATTAAAATTGTCCTTTTCCCCACATTATACATATTATCGTATAGATATAGAATATGCACGAAAATATATCCTAGAATTTCTACACCGTACAGCAAAACATGTTAAAGAAGTTGATCTGTAGTAATTACTATTAACGTTTAAGTCTCAAACTTCTTACGTCGCGTTGTACCGATATACTCGACCACATTGCTCACACACACACACACACACACACACACACACACACACACACACACACACACACACACACACAAAACATGTAAAAGTGTGGTCAGTCATGCTCACAGATAAAGTTGCGGGTGTGATTAGGGATGGCCTTAAAATAACTTACTGGATTAATATTACATAACTGTAAATAAAAAAAAAAAAAGCAAAGATATAACTAAAATAGAAAACTAAAACTTCAAACAGAAATCATAATTTCCAATTTCAACTGATATTAGTAGAACATGATATAAAACGGTCTTTAAAATTTTTCATCAATAAAAATTCTTGATCTGACAAACTTGATCTGAAAAAAGTTAAATGCACTGGCCTGTCAAGGAATAAACACGAACGGTCTATACTCGTAATTTTTTGAAAATGCTGAAAGTTTACGTCAACATAATCGGCCTTCGTGGCAACAAGCTAGCGATACATTGGAACAAACATTCCTGTCGGCAAGCGTGACGTATTGTTGGGGGGGGGGGCACGAACCACGTGACTGCCGTAAATAGGAGGCCGGCGTGCTAGAACACGCCTTTATGTGCATGCGCTTGAGGTATTGGCCACACCTGAATCAAGCGACGAGGTGGATGATAGTCTGTTTGTTAATTTTTTTACGCCGTCACACTGCCTCGCGATCAACGCCACGAGCATCCCCGGTGTAACTGAATTTCCTTTGACACGGCTCACGATGTTGACGACTTTCAACGTAAATGTGTTTGCATTACATGACGCAGTTCTGAACATGGGCTTTCGTACATGCTCAATACGGTTAACTTGCATTTCCTGTTTCCGGATGAATACCGGTTGGAGCAGGCTTGTTTAGTTAACGTTTATGAAATAAACATGTAAATTAATGTCAAGACTACACAAAATAAGCGACGTCTGGAGAGAATGCAAGGGGAGGGGCGTTACCCTTACTAGTGTTAGTGCCTCAAAATGCCTACGCTCGTGAAAGCTAAACAACGAACTCAAATGCATGTTCATCCAATGTAGTCAACTAATAACTGGATTCATTTTAGGCAAATTTTCCACAATTTTCCGGGGCTATTTTCATGAAAATTAAAAAATCCGGAATTCCAGGAAAATCCGGAGGACTTTCATCACTGCTGAAAATACAAATGGAAAATTTTTGGAAATTTTTGAAAAAAAATGGATGGCTGTGGTGCATTCTGGTAAAATCTGAACAAAATTCAGACAAAAATTTAAAGTAAAATTTCTAATTCCTGACCCAAAAAAAAAAAAAAAAAATTGGGCAGAAGTTCCCCCAAGAGCCAAGCCCAGACTTTTTTGCCCCCTATCACTGGATGGCACAAAATCACATTTGTCATTAAAATATGCCAGTTTATCTCAAGACAAATGAAGTGAACTATTAAGTAAAAAGACATCTAAAATTGTCCTTTTCCCCACATTATACATATTATAGATATAGAATATACATGAAAATATATACTAGAATTTCTACACCCTACAGCAAAACATGTTAAAGAAGTTGATCTGTAGTAATTACTAATAACGTTTAAGTCTCAAACTCGTTACGTCGCGTTGTACTGATACACTCGACAACATTGTTCACTATCTTAGATATAGATGTAGTAATACTAATAGTACAATTAGTTGCCTTTAATATTTTGATACACACAGTCACTCACATTTGAAAAATGTACAGGTGTGGTCAGTCATACTCACAGATAAAGTTGCGGGTGTGATTAGGGATGGCCTTAAAATAACTTACTGGATTAATATAACATAACTGTAAATTAGAAATAAAATAAACAAATACATAACTAAAATAGAAAAATTTAAAACACAGAAATGATCATTTCCAATTTTAACTGATATTATTAGAACATGATAACTGTATTTAAATTTTTTCATCAATAATCAAATTGATCTGCCAAACTTGATCTGAAGACAAATTAAATGCACTGGCCTGTCAAGGAATAAACACGAACGGTCTATACTCAATCTTTTGAAAATGCTGAAAAGTTTACTTCAACATAATCGACCTTCATGGCAACAAGCTAGTGATACATTGTAACAAACATTCCTGTCGGAAATCATGACGTATTGTGGGGCGGGGGCACGTACAACGGGACTGCCGTAATTAGGAGGCCGGCTTGCTAGAACGCGCCTTTTTCTGCATGCGCTCCACGTATTGGCCACACCTGAATCAAGCGACGAGGTGGATGATTTTTTTTTTTTTTTTTTTTATAAACGCCGTCACACTGCCTCGCGATCGACGCAAAGAGCACCCCTGCCTGGTGTAACTGAATTTCCTTTGACATGCCTCATAATGTTGATGACTTTCGACGTAAATGCGCCTGCATTACATGAAGCAATTCTGAACATGCGCTTTTGTACATGCTCCGTACAGTTAACTTGCATTTCCTGTGTCCGGGTGAATACCGGTTGTTTTTTTGAACCAGCCTTGTTTAGTTAATGTTTATAAAATAAACACGTACATTAATGTCAAGACCACACAAAATAAGCGACATCTTCAGAGAATGCGAGGGGAGGGGCGTTACTGTTACTCGTGTTAGTGCCTCAACATGGCTACGCTCGTGAAAGCAAAACAAGGAACTCAAACACATGTTCGTCCAATGTTGTCAACTAATATTATTATATTAATATTCGGCAAATTTTCCTCAATTTTCTGGAGCAATTTTCATGAAAATTTAAAAACCCAGAATTCCGGGAAAATCCGGAGGACTTTCATCACTGAGTATTGAACATGTATTTTTCTCACCAAGTACAGTGGGTACGGACAATAGTCAGACCCCCTTAAACTTTTTATCATAATACTGCAGCAATTTGCTAAAATCCTTTGGATTTTTTTTCTCCTCATGTACACACAGCACCTCAAATTGGGGAAAAAAACTAAAAAAACTTTCTGCAGATTTATGAAAAAGGAAAAACTGAAATATCACACAGCCTTAAGTATTCAAAACACTTGCTCAGCATTTAGTATAAGCACACTTTTGAGCTAATACAGCCATTACTTTTTTTGGAAACAATGCAATCAAGTTTTTCACACATGGATTTGGGGATCCTCTGCCATTTCTTCGTGTAGATAGTTTCCAGTTTTGTCAGGTTGGATGGTGAACATTGGTGGACAGCCATTTTCAGATCTCTCCAGAGATGCCTAATTGGGTGTAAATCAGGAATCTGGCTAGGCTATTCAAGAACTATCAGAGTTCTTCTGAAGCCAGTCCTTTATTATTTTAGTAGTGTGCTTAGGGTCATGGTCTTCTTTGAAGAAGAAACTTCGGCCCAGTTGAGGTTCTGAACACTCTGGAGAGTTTTCTTCTGAGATATCCCTTGCTCGCTCATTCATCTTTCCTTCAATTGAAACCAGTCTTTGTTCACTGTTGGAAATGAATTGAGTTGAATGAATGAATGGACACGTGATGACCAGAGCCTGATGTTCTCTACACATACCGCTTAGAATTAAGGCCAGAAAGTTCTATTTTGGTCTCATCAGACCAGTGAACGTTATTTCTCATCATCGTGGAGTCCATCAGGTGTTAGGAAACTATGTAGGGCTTTCATGTGTCTGGCATTGAGGAAAGGCTTTTGTCAGGCCACTCTACCATAGCCCCAACTGATGATGCGCTGCAGTGATAGTTGACTTTCAAGAACTTCCTCGCACCATCTGACTGCATCTCAGGACCTCAGCCACAGTAATTTTTGGGTTCTTCTTTACTTCTCTCACCAAGCACCCCCAGCTCCCACCCTTTTGACCTCATGATTCTCATTTGCTCTGACATGCACTTTGAGCTTTAAGGTCTTAAATAGTTAAGTGTGTGACTTTCCTAATTAAGTCCAATCAGTATTATCAAACACAACACGACTCCAATGAATGTGTAGAACCATCACCAGGATGATAAATAAATAAGCAAATATAGTTAAATACAACTCAGGTGCCGGGTCTGAATACTTATGGCTATGTAATATTTCACTTTTGTTTTTTCATAAATCTGGAAAAAGTTCAACAATTCAATTTTTTCCGTCAATGAGTTGCTGTATCTATATTAATATATTATATTAGCAAATGGCTACAATACAACAAAGTGCAAAATTTAAGGGGGTCTGAATACATTGTGCTTAATGTACTGCCAAGGCAACTCAACTGGTTTCAAAGTGAGGAAGCTTTTAGAATGGGCCAGACAATGACCTGACTCGAATCCAATGAAAAATCTATGGAAAGAATTGAAACTCAAGGTCCATAATAGAAGTCCACAGAATTTTCAAGATTCAAAGACTGCTTGTGCGCAAGTATGGGCCAAATTCACAACAGTACAATGTGATTAATTTCTCCATACATGAGGCGTTTTGAAGGTGTCATTGCAAATAAAGGGTTTACATACAAAGTATTAAATAAATACTGGTTTGGAGGGTTCAATGCCTTTTCTGTCATTTCACATCACTACATTTATTTGTTCTATTTTCTTTGTATGTATGGATTAATTTGGTTATTCAAACACCTGGTGAAATTTTCACATCAATAACACCTTTGGAAATATATTTTCTGAGAAAAATTGTGACGTTAAATACTTATTTCTCAATACTCAAAGATGCTTTTTGCAGTGAAAACTATGTGCAGACAAACTAGCAAAATACAATTATTACTAACAGTAAACAGGGGCATGGAGGGAATAATGGGAGGATGGTCAGCTGTTGTAGGTGATGTTGAACAGTGGTGAATTTACTTTTACACGAGATTAGAGTGAGTTCAACAAGTCATAGCATAGTGAGGGTCCATAGGGTTGGAGTGGCAGTGAAAAAGGCCCTGTCCCCGACAAAGCAGAGCTTTGTCTTGGTGATAGGGATGAGACGTTTGGGATCTTTTTATGGCAGTCTGTACATCAATAACCACAACAATACCACTGCAAGATTTAAATTACAAAAATACTTCACCTCACTGAGGATGCTCTCCAAGGTGGGAGGTGTGCATACTTGGGGAATGTCGAATTCCTTATCGTCAATCTAAGAAAATAACATGGGAAGGGGGGGGGGGGGGGGGGAGAGAGAGAGAGAGAGAGAGAGAGAGAGAGAGAGAGAGAGAGATTTTCGTATAAGTTTCAACCAAAGTGCATGATCCATAGGTGATGTGTTTATAACCATTTATATATATATATTTTTTTTTATTATTCTTTTTTTATTTTCCCCCCGACGGCGAGCACCCATCCTTACATTTTCTTCCGTTTATCAGAGGTTGGCTCATGGGGACAGTATTTTAATAGGGAAGCCCAGACTTCTCTCGACATAGGCACTTCCTCCAACTCTTCCGAGGGAATCTGGAGGCATTCCCAAGCAAATCGAGAGAGTCTCTCCAGCATGTCCTGGGCATCCCCGGGGCACATCGAGACAAACAGTCGCACTCACAATGACACCCAGGGGCACTTTAGCAGTTACATATAATTAATAACTGGTCAATATGGACACTAATGACATGACTTTGGGTCACAACACAGGAACTGAAGTTTACTCAATTTGTTTTGTTTTCTTTCAAAAACAATGGCTTTCATTCAATCCATGAAGTCTGGCTCTCGCGCTTGATGTATTATAGCATTACAAACTCAGTGGACTAATACTCCCCAATTGGCTCACTCATCTTCCCTATATTTAAATATGAAGACATTACCTCAAATTCGGGGCACCGCGGTGGATGATAGTGGTTATCGCATCTACCTCACATTTTTGAAGACCCACTTTCAAATACGGCTTTTGCCCGTGTGGAGTTTGAATGTTCTCCGCGAGCCTTTGTGTTTTCTCTGGGTGTTCCAGTCCCTCCCACATCCAAAAACACGTATGGTAGGTTACTTGAAGACACTTAATAACCTAGGTGTGAATGTGAGTGCAAAATGGTTGTTAAAATGTGCCCTGAGATAAGCTAGCGACCAGTTCAGCGTTTAACCCGCCTCTTACCCATTGTGACCTGGGATGGGCTCCAGCATGCCCACAAACCTAGTGAGGACAAGCAGTACAGAAAATGTATGGATGGGTCTGATTGGTGAATCTCACAGATGTCATGCCCTTCAATGTCTAAGTTCAGATCAGACACAAGTCTTTCATCGTAGAAGTTATTTGTCCACATACTTTATCTCCACATTCCCGTAATTTAATTACCCTGTCGAGCACGTAAAAGGAGTTATGCACAAAAAACTAGACTTAAAAAAAAAAAACATTTGTTCAAGATGTACAACCAAAACAAGGTTTAACTGCATTTGCCACCTGGCGACTGTTAATTTCAGGCCCTGAAAAACAGTCAAAAGTAATGCGCAATTTAAAAAAATAAATAAATAGAAATAAAAAAAATGCAACAAAAAAGTCCCATTTTAAAAATGGATTCACTTACAAAGATGGAATACAGTATATCATATACTTA
Organism: Syngnathoides biaculeatus; assembly: GCF_019802595.1. Taxonomy (NCBI): domain Eukaryota; kingdom Metazoa; phylum Chordata; class Actinopteri; order Syngnathiformes; family Syngnathidae; genus Syngnathoides; species Syngnathoides biaculeatus. The sequence continues at coordinate 28,777,365 of NC_084651.1, read as the reverse complement.
CTGTATCGTACAATACTGTACTACAGGGAATCCTCGGCCCACGACAGATCTGTTCATACAGTAGCGACTTAACTCGAATTTCGACTTATGTCGGATTCCACCATTAAAGTCACAATTTACATCAAAATACTTTGTATAAAAAAAACAAATACAGTGCTCTCCGTAATTGTTGGCACCCCTGGGTAAGATGTGTTTTAGAGCTTCGAATATATATAAATATATTTTTAAACGATATGGGACCTTAATGAGGAAAAAAAAAAAAAAGAGAAAAACCCAACGTTCAATACAAGTGTATTTATTTAGTGGGGAAAAAAAAAAAAATCCTACATAAATAAATTATTTGACATCAAATAATGTGTCACAATTATTAGCACCCCTGGTGTTAATACTTTGTACAAGCCCCTTTTGCCAACAAAACAGCGCATAATGTTCTCCTACAATGTTTCACAAGATGGGAAAAGACAAAGAGGGATCTTCAGCCATTCCTCTTTGCAGGATCTCTCTAAATCATCCAGAGACCTGGGTCCTCTCCTCTTCAGCTCACCGAACAGGTTTTCAATAGGTTTGAGGTTTGGGGACTGAGATGTCCATGGGAGGAGCTTGACATTGTGTCTGGTGAACCATTTCTGTGTGGATTTGGCCATATGTTTAGGGTCATGGTCTTGCTGAAAGACCCAGTGACGACCCATCTTCAGCTTTCGGGCAGCAGATTTTGATTTAAAATGTGCTGGTATTTCAAAGCATTCATGATGCCATGCACCCTAATAAGGTTCCTAGAGACTATGGAAGAGAAACAGCCCCACAGCATCACTGACCCAACCCCATACTTCACAGTGGGTATGAGGTGCTTTTCAGCATGCGCATCTTATGTGCCACGCGAGACCCGCTTAAGAGTTTGTCGCCAAAAAAGCTCAATCTTGGTCTCATCTGACCAAAGCACACGGTCCCAGTTGAAGCCCTAATACCGGTTGGCGAACTCCAGACTTTGCGTTTATAATTGTGAGTGAGGGAAGGTTTTCTCTGTGCATGCCTCCCAAACAGCTTTTTGGTGTATAGACAGGGCCTGATGATTGATTTGGAGACTTTGTGACCCCAGGATGCTACCATTTGTTGTAATTCTGTAAAAGTGAGCTTTGGAGATCTTTTGATTTCTGTTACCATCCTCTCTGTGTGTGGTGGCAAAATAAATATGGGTCCTCGTCCAGGCTTGTATGCCACTGTTTCAGTTGTTTTGAACTTCTTAGTCATTCCTCTCACAGTGGATATGGTAAACTTTGTAAACTACTGTAGAAATGACAGAAATGCTTCGATTATATTTATCTCCTGGGAATTGTTAAGGGTGCCAATAACTGTGGAACAGATAATTTAATGAAAAATAGTTGTTTTTTAGTCAGGGATTTTTTAGTTTCTTACAATTCAATTTAGTTGAGGTTACATTTTCCAAAAATTTTCAGTGTGACAGTATTCTTTTGCAATAAACACTGAATTTATTTTAAGTGTTTTAACACATCTTAACCAGGGGTGCCAATAATTATGGAGGGCACTGTATAGTGGTGCCTCGGTTCTCGAACACAATCCGTTCCAGAAGACTGGTTGAAAGCCAAAACGTTCAAAAACCAAAGCACGTTCTCCCATTACAATGAATGGAAAATGAAATATTACGTTCCAAACCTAAAAACGTTTAAGCGATTTTTTTAGCTTTCCTGATAATAAACTGCATGGAAGAAATGCATATAGTTTAAAAACTTTATGTAATTAAATAAATTGGGAAATGTTTATTTTTTGCTTAAAATGTATGGTTTAACCTAGTAGAGTATGCTAGGCTGGGAGTGCATTGCCGTATCTGTAGTGACTCGCCTCCCAGCCTTGTAAACCTTTTGTTTTTTTATTAACAAAAGTGCAGAATAACTTCAAACAAGCAATAATGAGGGGGAAAAAAACATACATTGTTTTTTATTCGCACAAAGTACATAACGTAAAAATAATAAATAACTTAACTAGAGGTAGGGTTAATGGAACAAAAGAAAAAAGCAATGCAAAACAACAGTTTCAGATCTCTTCGATGGGGGTGACTCCCCCATTTTTCCACAGAGAACAACTAAGGTTTGTTTCTGCCATCATTTATGCACTTTTCTCAAGTGGCTTATAAGGTCATAAAAATTTTGCAGTGCTCTGCAACATTCAGCTTTATTTGGGTGATGAAGTTCTACAAAATTATGGATGCCGTTCCATTTAGCGCAGATAGCTTTAATATTGCCTTCAGCCTCAGACGACATTTCCTCCTCCAACATCTTCTTGTGCTCCTCCTGAAGGTGCAGGAGTTACTCAGTTGTGAGCTCAGCATGATTCTCCTCCAGCAAACTCGGCTTTGAACTTTTCCACGGTGGCCTGGTCCGAACTTGCAGCCTCCCCATGCCATTCTTTTGTGGAAATTTTCAAACTATCCTCGATTTGCTTTGAATTCAAAGCCATAAGGAACTAGACTGGCGTCTTTACTTTTTAAATCTCAATTCAGATTTCTAACTTTGGTACAAATCCCTTCCTCACCAACACTATCCCTAGCTAACTACTCCTCGCTCACAAAAATAAGAAGCAACGTTTCGACTTCCTCCAAGATCTGTGGTCTCTGCTTGGTCAACAAGGTTGCTCCTTTAGCAACATCACTTGCTTTGAGGGCATCCTTTTGTTTCAGGGTGGTGCTGATTGTTGATTTCGCCATGCCATACTTCTTTGATGGGTCAAACGCGCACACCAGATTCGTGCTCGACTCAAATCCTTCTTAAAATCGACAGTTTTACACACCACTTTCCTTTTTACAGCACCAGCAGTTCCACGTGCTTTCTTTGGAGCCATGATTGGGGGTTAATGTTGCTCAATTTGAAGAAAAAAAAGTCACTCCAGTACTGGGAAACATCCGCGAGCAAAGGAGTGTGTGAGTCAATTGGTTGTGCACGTTACGTTTTTACCGCTTTTCTCTGGGATGCGTTTGAAGGGACAATAACAAATTGTCGGCGGTCAGCTGGTCGGGTTGTTCAAATACCGATTTCCGTTCGAAAACCAAAACAAAAAAAAAAAATCTCAATTTTTGTTCAAAAACCGAGGTACCATTGTACATTGAAATAAGATGTACTTAGCATAAATGCTGAAAAGGTGGATGGAGAAGAAGGGGAGGCTGTGCTTGGCTATTAGTAAGGAACCTGGTCCTCAATCCTCTCCATCTCGACAAGTCTCAAAGATTATTTTGTGATCATTGTATCAGACATATGAAAGGAAGCCCTCACATGCGCTAAAATACGGGCTTTGTCTTAAACAACTGTCACCACGGTCAACCGACTGAAACCTTGGTGGTGTTGGCGTCTCTTCTTTCTCCAATCTTTTTATGATCTTGAGCTTCGTTTCCACGGTAATGGAGATTCTTTCGGCTGCAGAAGTTTTGCTAAAAGATACAGCTTTCTTCTTTGGGGCCATAATGTCTAAAAAGGAGGGCAAAAAATGCAAAGATACTCCTGGCGCACAAACACGGAAAAGCAATAGCCAGACAAAATGGTGGACGGGGGACAAGTGTTGTAAAGTCAAAATGTCCCGAGAACTCCCTGTATATGTACTATTGCATAACAGTCCAAAGAATTTGAGGTGCAAAGTATGCAGTGCATTACACTGTTTAAGTTAGATATAGTGAAAATACATTTGAACACCCTGCTATATTGCAAGTTCTCCCACTGAGAAATCTGAAATTTTCATCATAGGTGCATGTCCACTGTGAGAGACAATCTGAAAAGAAAAATCCAGAAATCACAAAACTATTTTTTTAATGATTTATTGTGTGATACAGCTGCAACAAAGTATTTGAACACCAATCAGCTAGAATTCTGACCCTGAAAGACCTGTTAGTCCGCCTTTAAAAGTCCACCTCCACTCCATGTATCATCCTGAATCAGATGCACCTGTGTGAGGTCATTAGCTGCATAAAGACACCTGTCCACCCCATACAATCAGTAAGACTCAAACTTGTAACATGGCCAAGACCAAAGAGCTGTCCAAAGACACCAGAGACAAAATTGTACAACTCCACACAGCTGGAAAGGGGTACGGAGAAATTGCCAAGCAGCTTGGTGAAAAAAGTTCCATTGTTGGAGCAATCATTAGAAAATGGAAGAAGCTAAACATGACTGTCAATCTCAAATCGGAGTGGATCCTCATGCAAGATATCACCTCGTGGGGTCTCAATGATCCTTTGAAAGGTGAGGAAATCAGCCCAGGACTACACGACAGGACTTGGTCAATGACCTGAAAAGAGCTGGGACCACTGTTCCAAGGTGACTGTTGGTAATACACTAAGACATCATGGTTTGAAACATGCATGGCACGGAAGGTTCCCCTGCTTAAACCAGCACATGTCAAGGCCCGTCTTGAGTTTGCCAATGACCATTTCGATGATACAGTGGGAGAAAGTTTTGTGGTCAGATGAGACCAAAATGGAACTTTTTGGTCATAATTCCACTAACCGTGTTTGGAGGAAGAAGAATGAGTTCCATCCCAAGAACACGATCCCTACTGTGAAGCATGGAGGTGGTAGCATCATGCTTTGGGGGTGCTTCTCTGCACATGGGACAGGACGACTGCACTGTATTAAGGAGAGGATGACTGTGGCCATGTATCGTGAGATTTTGGGGATCAACCTCTTTCCCTCAGTCAGAACATTGAAGATGGGTCGTGGCTTGGTCTGTCAAGATGACAACGACCCGAAGTACACAGCTAGGAAAACCAAGGAATGGCTCTGTAAGAGGCTTATCAAGGTTCTGGCATGGCCTAACCAGTCTCCAGACCTAAACCCAATAGAAAATCTTTAGAGGGAGCCGTGTTTCTCAGTAAAAGCCCAGATACCTGCCTGATCTAGAGAAGATCTGTGTGCAGGAGTGGGCCAAAATCCCTACTGCAGTGTGTGCAAATCTGGTGAATAACTATAGAAAACGTTTGATCTCTGTAATTTCAAACAAAGGCTACTGTACCAAATATTAACATTGGTTTTCTCAGGTGTTCAAATACTTGCTTGGAGCTGTATCACACAAATAAAAAAAAAAAAAAAAAAAAAAAAAAAATCATGCATTGCGATTCCTGGATTTTTCTTTTTAGATCATCTCTCTCACAGTGGACATGCACCTACGATGAAAATTTCAGGCCTCTCCATGGTTTCTAAGTGGGAGAACTTGCAATATAGCAGGGTGCTCAAATACTTATTTTCTTCACTGTATGTATCACAGCACAGTAAAAACATGCAAATCGACAAATGTAGTATGGGGTTTTAAAATAATTTTTGTTTCTACCATTTTTTTAAACTTATGTAGCCTTCCGTCCATTATTGTAAACAAAGTAGATTAAAGTCATTCGCTTGGTGCCAAACTGAACTTCTCAAGTGGACTTTCAGATTTGAGAGTTATTCCCCTTGAGAAGTATTTCACGCCACGAAAAGTCCCTTGCTTTAATTTGTAGTGCAGCTGTAAGATATTGGAAAGAACAAACTCGTTAATAGAGTCCTCCCTCCCCCCCAATATGTTGCTGATGGGCAATTCCCCTCAAATTCTGGCATTTCAATTCAAAGTTGCCACCTATTCCGTTCATACTATCAGCTAGGTGCAGCTTTCACGCTACACTAAAAAACATGATTTTTTTTTTCTTTTTAATTTCATGGGGCCTTCAAACAAAAACAGGACCTTTGTCCCTAATGTGCAAAGCAAAGCAAATTTATTTGTACAGCGCATTTCATACACAAGGTAACTCAATATGCTTTACATGACTATAAGGATTTGAATACAAAGAGATAAAACATTTAAAATGGAGAGAAAAAAATAAAAATATGAAAAAAATACGATAATCGAAAACAGCATACAGTGCAACAACAGTTTCAGAATCTGAAGTGGGAGACGAACATCAACTCTATCCTCAAAATAGCCCAGCAAAGGATGCACTTCTTGCGGCTTCTAAGGAAGCACGGCCTGTCATAAGAGCTGCTGAGACAGTTCCACACAGCGGTCATTCAATAAGTACTGCGCACCTCCATCACAGTCTGGTTTGGGTCTGCCATAAAAAAGGTCAAATTCCGGCTGCAACGGACAATCAAAACAGCTGAACGTATTGGCAGCACCAATCTACCCACTATTGAACACTTGCGCGCCACTTTAACTAGGTCAAGGAGCAGGCAGGATCCTTTCGGAACCTCTACATCCTGGCCACCAGCTCTTCCCGCACCTTCCGTCGGGTATGGCCTACCGATCAATGAAAGTCAAAACTAGCAGGCGTTCAAATTGTTTTTTCCTCTCTGCCAATTAAGTTATTAAATTCTTGATCAGCAAACATACTCTTTTCTGTCTTGTTCCGTTGTTGGGACACACCCTCACCTGCTGGTCCAATCAGTATGACTAATATATTCTGTTGACAATCGCACGACTATTCAACGTCACTTTAAACTGCTCCCTTTACACAATTGGCACTGCGCTGGTCGGTAACGGGAACTGAACGGTTAAGGGTTCTCTGTACAAGCTGACCATAATGTGAGGCATTGACCCACGCTTAAACGGTCTAAACCAAGACTGCATCTTTCACATCAGTTAATCATTCCTATTAGCTTAATGTCTCTTGTTCTTTGTTCTTATTAGTGTGTTTATTATTTGTTCTGAATGTCATACAGGGCAGCACCGACTGCTGGAGACAAATTCCTTGTGTGTTGTCACACACTTGGCACATAAAGCTGATTCTGAGTCTGAAAATTAAGAGCTTTCAACCGGGATTTTAAAAAAATTCACACTTCAGGCTGACGTCATCTCTATTGGCTACTTATTCCATTGGTGTACAGCATTATAGCTAAATGCTGCTTCAGCAAGTTTGCCGATTTGACATGAGTTCTGAGGGGATTGCATATCTGTCACACACAAAGGTTTCAAATCATCAAATAACTTTGAAGTGCCACTGACATTCATCCATGATCTACCGCTTTTCCGGGTTGGGTCGCGGGGTAAGTAGCTTCAGCAAGGATACCCGGACTTCCCTTTCCCCAGTCACTTCTTCCGGAGGGATCCCGAGGCGTTCCTAAGCCAGCCGATAGACAAAGTCTCACCGGCGTGTCTTGGGTCTCTCTACGGTGGGACATGCCCGGAACACCTCACCAGCGAGGCGTTCAGGAGGCATCCAAATCAGATTCCCCAGCCACCTCATCTGAATCCTCTCAATGCGGAGAAGGAGCAGCTCGACACTGAGCCGCTCCCGGATGATCGAGCTGCTCACCCCATCTCTAAGGGAGAGCCCGGACACCCTGCGGAGGAAACTCATTTCAGCCACTTGTATCCGGGATCTTGTTCTTTCGGTCACGACCCACAGCTCATGCCCATAGGTGAGGGTAGGAAAGTAGATCGACTGGTAAATTGAGAGCTTCGCCTTTTGACTTGGCTCCATCGTTACCACAACGAACCGATACAAAGTCCATCAATATACATCAAGCCAAATAAATCACTGCAGACACTGCACCGATCTGTCTGTCGATCTCCCTCTCCATTCTTCCCTCACTTGTGAACATGACCCCAAGATACTTGAACTCCTCCACTTGGGGGAAGGATCTCATCCCCGACCTGGAGAGGGCACGTCACCCTTTTCCGAGTGAGGACCATAGTCTCGGATTTGGAGGTGCTGAATCTCATGCCAGCCGCTTCACACTCTGCTCCAAATCGCTCCAGTGAGAGCTAGAGATCACGGCTTGATGAAGCCAACAGAACAACATCATCTGCAAAGAGCAGAGATGCGATGCTGAGGCCACCAAACCGGACACCCTCTACGCCTCAGCTGCGCCTAGAAATTCTGTCCATAAAAATTAAAATCGGTGACAAAGGGCAGCCTTGGCGGAGTCCAACTCTCACCGGAAACGAGTCCGACTTATTGCCAGCAATGCGGACCAAACTCTGACGGTGGTCATACAGGGACCAAACAGCTCGTATCAAGGGATCCGGTACGCCATACTCCCGAAGAACCCCCCACAGGACTCACCGAGGGACAGAGTCTAATGCCTTCTCCAAGTCCACAAAACGCATGTAGACTGGTTGTGCGAACTCCCATGCAGCCTCTAGGACCCTGCCGAGGGTGTAGAGCTGGTCCACTGTTCCACAGCCAGGACGACAACATCCTCTCCAGTACCCCTGAGTAGACCTTATCAGGGAGGCTGAGGAGTGTTATCCCTCTATAGTTGGAACACACCCTCTGGTCACCCTTCTTGAAAAGGGGGACCACCACCCCAGTCTGCCAATCCAGAGGCACTGTACCATACGATGTTGCAGAGGCGTGTAAACCAGGACAGCCCCACAACAATCGAGAGCCTTTTGGAACTCCGGGTGAATCTCATCCACCCCCGGGGGCCTGCTATCAAGGAACTTTTTAACCACATCGGTGACGTCAACCCCAGAGAGCTCGCCTCAGAGCACCCAGACTCAGCTTCCTCGTGGGAAGGCGTGTTGGTGGAATTCAGGAGGTCTTCAAAGTATTCTCCCCACCGACTCACAACATCCTGAGTTGAGGTCAGCAGTGCCCCGTCCCCACTTTATACGGTGTTGATGGTGCACTGCTTCCCCCTCCTCAGACGTCGGACGGTGAACCAGAATTTCCTCAAAGCCACCCTGAAGTCGTTCTCCATGGCCTCACCGAACTCCTGCCACGCCCGGGTTTTTGCCTCAGCGACCACCGAAGCTGCATTTCGCTTGGCCAGCCCATACCTATCAGCTGCCTTGGGAGTCCCACAGGCCATAAATACACAATAGGGCTCAGTCTTCAGCTTGACACCATCCCTCACTGTTGGGTGTCCACCAAAGTGTTCGTGGGTTGCCGCCACGACAGGCACCGACCACCTTATGGCCACAGCTCCGGTCGCCCGCCTCAGCATTTGAGGCGCGGAACATCGTCCACTTGGATTCGATGTCTCCCGCCTCCTCTGGGATGTGAGCAACATTCTTTCGGAGGTGGGAGTTGAAATTCCTTCTGACAGGGGAATCTACCAGCCGTTCCCAGCAGACCCTCACAATATGTTTGGGCCTGCCACGTCGGACTGACATCTTCCTCCACCATCGGCGCCAACTCACCACCAGGTGGTGATCAGTTGACAGCTCCGCCCCTCTCTTCACCCGAGTGTTCAAGACATGCGGTCGCAAGTCCGATGACACAACCACAAAGTTGACCATCGAACTGCGACAGAGGGTGTCTTGGTGCCAAGTGGACATGTGAACACCCTTATTCTTGAACATTGTGTTTGCCATGGACAATCGTGATGAGCAAAGAAGTCCAGTAACAGAACACCACTCGAGTTCTGATCAGGGGTGGGGGGGGGGTTCTTCCCAATCACGCCCTTCCAGGTCTCCCTGTCGTTGCCCACGTGGGCATTGAAGTCCCCCAGCAGAATGATGGAGTCACCAGAGGGGCCACCATCGAGCACTCCCTCTAAGGACTCCAAAAAGGGTGAGTACTCTGCACTGCAGTTTGGTGCATAAGCACAATCAACAGTCAGGACCCTTCCCCCTCCCTGCAGGCGGAGGGAGGCTCCCCTCTCATCCACCGGTGTAAACCCCAACGTACTGGACCCGAGCCAGGGTGCAATAAGTATAGCCACACCTGCTCCGCGTCTCTCCTCGTGGCCAACTCCAGAGTGGAACAGAGTTCAACCCCTCTTAAGAGGAGTGGTGTCAGAGCCCAAGTGGTGCGTCGAGGCAAGTCTGATTATATCTAGTCGGAACTTCTCGACCTCACACACCAACTCAGGCTCCTTCCCTGCCAAAGAGGTGACATTCCATGTCCCTAGAGCTAGTTTCTGTAGCCGGGGATTGGATCACCAAGGTCTCCACCTTTGGCCACCACCCAGCTCACATTGCACCCAACTCCTATTGCCCCTCTCACAGGTGGAGAGCCCATGGTCAGGGGGACCCATGTTACCCTTTCAGGCTCTGCCCGGCCAAGTCCCATGGGTGCAGGCCCACCTCGAGGCCTGGCTCCAGAGGGGGGGCCCGGTGACCCACGTCCGGCCAAGGGAAACCAAGATCCAAGTTTTGCAGTCATCATAGGGGGTTTTGGAGTCATACTTTGTCTGGTCCCTCGCCTCGGACCCGTTTGCCATGGGTGACCCTACCAGTGGCATGAAGCCCCAGACAACTTAGCTTCCAGGCTCATGGGGACACAAAAACCCTTCCACCACGACAAGGTGATGGCTCGAGGAGGGGAGTGGCACTGACACATAAAGCAAAATTTTGCATGTTTTTATACAAAAATAATCATCCGGAATAGACCCATCCGTTTTTTCACAGCAAATCAGAATGTTGCTGTATTTCGTTTTTGTCATCTCCCGCCATGGAATTTCTCTAGGATTTTGTGTTGAGGAAGAACCAGGAAGTGACATTTTTTTTTTTTGCAGTAGCGGGGTCGAGTGTCTATACCTATCGTACTGGCAAGAAATTACCTCTTTTTTGTGCGCGTTAGCCAAGTATTCCGGCTCGTTGTATTGCTGGATTTTGCTTGAACACTCGGGAGGATGGATTAACTCTTCACATGTTTCCAAAAGACCCGGTTCCTCATGAAAAATGGATTGCACAGGTGCAAAGGATAAGAGCTTTGTGGGTTCTAAATGACAGGTAGATATGTAGAGAGCTATTAAAAAAAATAATAGTTGGGGGGGACTAATTTGTCTTGAGTTTACAGCACATGTTAGGTGATATTTTAGAATAAATCCCCATGGTCAAACTAGCAAAATATAACAAAGCACTTGTATTGTTTAAGACAAATTTAATCACACACACACAATACAAGAAAAAACAATAACAAAATAGAAGTACAAAGACAGTTTAGTCGCGTGTAACACAAGCTAACTAGCCAAACCGCGCACAGTCGCCATACTCGAACAAATTATTATTTTCAGAGAACGTTCCAGGAATGCAGCATGGTGTCTGTGTAGTTGTCCGAAAGCAGCAGTATTAATAAAAAGCTTCGTCCGGGTCCGACGATGTAATCCTTCTCTCAGAAAGTAACAAAAGAGCTGCATCATATTGGTGCCGTCCATGTACTTGTCCAAAAGCAGCAATATGATAAAAAGCTCGGTCTGCAACAAACGACATAATCCTTCTCTCAGAATGTAACAAAAGATCCGCGTCATACCACCGGTGGCCTCGACGCGGATATGGTTCGGGCGGGGAGGTGGTTTGGCAGCATGCGGGGAGGAGAAAGGAGCTCTCCCCCCACCGGCCACCGGTGTCTGTGCACCCCTGAAGAAGTTACTTCACCCAGTATGGGTCCTCCTGAGTACGCTACATACGCAAGACTTATAAAAGAGTTAGGAAATCGAACAATTATAGGCCTGTCATTTTGAAAATTTCATCGGTTTCCTCGTCTGTCTGTCGGGGGGGTCTTGTTGTTAGCTAGAAGTGATCCGCATATCATCTAAATATGGCTCGAAACGATCGGGTGATATGCCCCCGGGCACTTCACTCGATTCTGAGATTTTTTCATTGAAAAGAGCTTCAGTCTCAGAAAGGACGCCAGAAAAATCTGAAAATCTCAATTTGTTCATCTCCCATAGCAGGTGGCATAGCGTGTTTTCAATGGCGACTGCCCCAGTGTGTCATCTGCAAATGACGTTGCAGGCAATATGGCCGCCACTGGGATGTCGAGTGGGACTTACACAACTTTGCACATTAATGACACGCTCTCCGCTCATTTTTTTTTGTATAGACATTGAAGTGAATAATAGTATATTATATCCATTTTAAATGTACATGGTGTCCATAAAGTCTCTTTACCATTTCAAAAATTGATTGAAAATGCAATTGATTAGATATTTTATTCAGATTTGCTCTATTGTATTTAGTGTTTATTAAAGTTTTTTAATCACACTGAATTTGAGTGTTTTAAGGATCCTGTTTGTGAAAGACGTGATGTTGAATGAACCCCTACAAAATAGCTACCCCTCAAGAGAAGGCGCAATGCGTCTCATGGTTTATTGAAACAAAAACAGATATGCAGACTCAGCGAAAATACAGAACTAAGTATGGAAGTGATCCATCATCACGTCAGTCAATTCGTACATGGCACAATAAATTTATGGAGAGAGGGACAGTTTTAGATAAAGGAAGGAGTGGGCGACCAAGAACATCTAATGAAAACATAAATCGTGTAAGACAATCCTTTTCTCGTTCTCTCACAAAGTCCATCCGTACTGCTGCCACAGAGTTACAGCTACCGCATTCAACAATCCACAAGGTCCTACACAAGAACTTGCCATTGTACGCTTACCAAGTGCAACTCTTACAGGCACTCGAGCTAAATGATAAACCAAGACAAAAAGAGTTAGCAGTTAACATGCTGGAACAAATTTCTGGGGATGACAAGTTTGTTTTGTGATGAGGCAACCTTTCATGTTTCATGAAAACTGAAGAAACAATGTGAGAATCTGGGGATCAGAACAACCCCACTTGAATAGATAAATTGAGCGTAAAAGCCTAAAGGTGAATGTGTGGTGTGGGATCATGTGCAATCGAATAATGGGTCAGAGACAATTTCTACAAATGTTTACCTTGACCTTCTAACTGAATATGTGACACCACAACTGAATGACCTTCAACCAACCATAATTTGTACCGTGGCAGGATCAAAAACATCAGACCCGCATTTCCAATGTGGGCTGCCCACCTTGCCGACGAACCAGCTGAGGCGAACCAATCAACTACTAACGATTTTTAGCATATTATTAATGAAAAAACGGCAGCTGACATGGCCTCATGTGTTTTTTCACCACAAAATTTTTACGTATACAGCTTTTTGTAACTCCCACCATGAAAATCCTCTCGGAGGATTTGTTTTCGAGAAGAAGCAGGAAGTGACGTAGATGGCAGGACGACCCGCAAGTGGACTCGTTTGTTTCTATAAGTTTTACATCCGGGAAGGTAGCTTGTTGTTCCTTCGTATTAGCCGAAATACTGGCATGTTGCATTGCTGGTCATTGCTTGAACACTCGGGAGGATGGATTCACCCTTCATAAGTTTGAAGGAGACCCGGTTTGTCGTGAAAAATTGATTGCACAGGTGCAAAGGATGGGAGCTTCATTGGTTCCAAATGACAGGGAGGTGTGTATACAGCTACAAAAAAAAATAGTTTGGGGTGGACCACATAATCAGCCTCTCATAATGTAACAAAAGATTCGCGTGGGTATGCCAGGGGTGCTAAATGTATCCGCCAGTCACGGGTTCAGCTCTGGCGGCTTATCTTAATAATATCGTATTTTACCTTCATTTACTTAAAAATGATGGTAATTTTGACGTAACCTTTCTGCGTTTAATTATAAAACGCAGCTAGAAAAATAATTAAAAAAATAAAAGCTAAATAAAAATGCAATGAAACACAAATATCCAGTGCAAAAAAAAAACGCTTTCGGGTACCGGACAACCAGTTTTCAGGGTATGCATGTTTGCATCGATGCTCCTCTGGCAGTCGCGGAATCGGGTATAAGCCTGATGTGGCTATAAAATCATATTTAACTCCTGAGTTAAAAATGAGCGTTTTTCCCATTTTGAGTAATGTTTCACTTCAAAGTATCTAGATCATTGTCTTCATTTTAGCCACTGACCTAAAAGTGAAGTGTCATTTGCGAATCATGTATGATACAAAGACCATTGCAATTCACCGAGGAAAACAATCAATCTGGGCCAGTTCAGCCGTAAAGCAACTACATTCTGGATATTGTTAAATTCGAACAATTGTTTGTCTTACCACTTCCTGATCCATTAGCTCGAGTTTCGAAAGGGAAGAGAATAAACTGCAAGCGTCCAAGGGTTCCGACATTCTCTATTTACGTTGTGTCTTTCTCAGCACCCACTTTTGACATACTAAAAACAACGTCTCCGGGTAGACATTTCCACTGATTTGCCTTCTTCCAAAGATTTCGAACGTCATTGATTTCTTCTCTTTTAATTTGAATGGCGAATGGCATCCCATATTTATGTGCATTACCGCCTCCATATGGACTGGAGCAGTGATGCATGGACTCTTTTACCCCAAGATCGACTTTTCAAGCGGCCAGCCTGCGAGGGAACATGGGGGCATTTTCGTCGAATATTTTTAAGAATAATTTTGTGTTTATGCAAACTTACAATGAAATTGTCAACAAACAAAAAAATGCATTGCTAAACAAACCAAGCCAACTATGATCTATAAATTTGAAACGTCGCTTCCAACTTTTTCTTTTTTATTTTTATCCACAATGATATCCTCGTCTTTTTTTTTCTTGGTGTATAAATGAATTATTGTTTGCAAAATATCTTTAGCAATGGATGTTGAAAGCTGAATGATGCTCCAAACAGTGGTGTCCCATGTAAACAAGCCTTTGTTGCAGCTCGTAAACACGTCACATTCGCGCACGTATGTTATGTGACTCACGAAAATGGCAGTGCCCCTGAAAATTCGTAATTGTCGATAAAAATCTTCTCAAAACGCTATTAAAGGGGAAATACAGTGCTTTGCATGAATAGTGTGTCCAATAGGTCATGTAATATGTACCCTATTTTGACAATGTGATGCTAAAAATCATTGAGAGGATTTAAAATCACATTGTCGAAATAGTACATATTGGATGACCTATTTGATACATTGTTCATGCAAACCAGTGGATTTCCCCTTTAATATGTTCCAATGACAATTGCATTCTTACCTGTTTCATGCGACTTCAGTTTTTGGACATCAATGGCCAAGCAATATGTAACTTTAACCTTGATTCACGACTACAAGTTATCATTTGTGAGGCAGTTGCAGTATTTTAATTTCATGGAGTTTTTAACATTCCATTAATTGGAGACTCGAAATCATCCCTTAGTGTGATTGAGTGCGACTGTTGTTTGTCTCTATGTGCCCTGTGATTAGCTGGCAACCAGTTCAGGTTGTACCTTGCCTCCTGCCTAATGACTGCTATGATAGGCTGCAGAACTCCTGCGACCTTCATAAGGATAAGCGGCTCAGAAAATGGATGGATGTTTAAGAACCTGCTTTCACAGGTATGTTGATCAAAATATCGATAATACTCCAAATGCATATTTCATGTTCCTGTAACTGTCAGGAAGAGCATTCCATGTTTCAAACAAAATTTTCAGGTGTTGCGAGGGATTTAATTTCGCTGCATTTGTGGCTTTGGGCAAGTTGGGCTTTCTGGCAAGTGACATTTTCACTTACAACTGCGTACTCGGTTCCAGATGTTACATGCCTTCCCATAAAATCTTTCCACAAACTTTTTGTTATTTGAGAACTTCTCATGACAATGCAGACATGTAGGCAAACCTTCCACGTTGGCAATGAAAGGAAATGATTAGGTCCAAGAACTGTTGAATTCTTTGTTCTCCTCAATTATCTTTCTTTTTTCACTTTGCGATCCATGGCCAATCTCAGACCCACCAGTTTGTTTGCGACAGCCACCTGCTACCCCATGCTCAAAGAAGCACGCATCACAGACTATGATGCAAATCTTCATTGAAAGTAATTTTTACTTTTGCTCTAAAGAATCCCATAACGGATCGGTCATGGCCCGGGTTAACCACGCCCGCCCCCGGCACTGCTAACCTGCAGGGCATCGGTGGAAATTCAGCTATTGTGGGTTGAAGACAAAGAAGAGGAGAAAACCGGATCCATCGTCAGAAGAAAAAGAGGAATGCACAGAGTTTGAATGTTGGGACTATGACAGGAAAAGCTCAGGAGTTGGTTGACATGATGATTAGGAGAAATGTTGATCTTCTGTGCATCCAAGAGAGCAGCTGGAAAGGTAGTAAGGCTAGAAGTTTAGGAGCAGGGTTTAAAATATTCTACCATGGAGTAGATGGGAAGAGAAATGGAGTAGGGTTTTTTTTTTAAGGAAGAGCTGACTAAGAATGTCTTGGAGGTGAAAAGAGTATCAGATCGAGTGATGAGACTAAAATTTGAAATTGAGGGTGTTATGTATAATGTGGTTAGCGGCTATGCCCCACAGGTAGGATGTGACCGAGAGTTGAAATTGAAATTCTGGAAGTAACTGTCACGTCCTATCGGAAACAAGAGTAGGACCCAAATGCGGGAACTCGGAAGACGCAAGGTAGTTCAAGAAGAGACACGTTTATTATATGCAGAGGTAGGGGATCGAGCAGGCAGTCCTGTGCAGCAGCGGTAGTTGTGACGTCGGGCGAAGAGAGCAGATGAGCGGACAGGAAGGAGTCGGTACACAGGGGAACAATCAACGCAGGCAGAAGTATCAAAGGAGTCAGGCTTACAAGGTTGGTCGGAGAACATGCGAAGGTCGGTACACACAGGTTCAATCAGGGATACCGGAGCACACGTACGGGACATGAAGATCATACGAACTGGCGCCGGCCAGTTGTCATCGCGGTCATATAAATCCATAGCATAATCAGGCTGCATGAGGTGTGCACCTTCCAATCAGCGCAACCGCGGACACCCGCCCAGCCCAGGCTGGAGCGGCAGGATCATGACAGTAACTAGATGAAGTAGTTCTGAGCATCCCAGACAGCAAGAGAGTTGTGATTGTTGCAGATTGTAATGGACGGATTGGTAAAGGAAACAGGGGCGATGAAGAAGTGATGGGTAAGTACGGCATCCAGGAAAGGAACTTTGAGGGACAGATGGTGGTGGACTTTGCAAAAAGGATGGAAATAGCTGTAGTGAACACTTATTTTCAGAAGAGGGAGGAACATATAGTGACCTACAAGAGCGGGGGTAGAAGCACGCAGGTGGATTATATTTTGTGCAGACGATGTAATCTGATGGAGATTACTGACTGTTAAGTGGTGGTAGGGGAGAGTGGAGCTCAACAGCATAGGATGGTGGTGTGTAGGATGACTCTGGTGGTGGGTAGGAAGATTAAGAAGACAAAAGTAGAGCAGAGAACCATGTGGTGGAAGCTGCAAAAGGAAGAATGTTGTGCGGCCTTTCGGAAAGAGGTGAGATAAGCTCTCGATGGACAGCAGAAGCTCCCGGAAGACTGGACTACGACAGCCAAGGTAATCAGAGAGACAGGCAGGAGAGTACTGTGTGTCTTTTGGTAGGTGTCAGGTTCACCAATCAGACATTCATTAAACAGGACAAAAAAGGAAGACGCTACAACGCCCACATTGCATCACATGACCTATGCATTGCCCCATGCACCATGTCAAAAAAAGTTGCTGTGAGGAGAAAGCCACAGAGCTCATCTCTTGTGATTGCCCTGTTTAAGTCACATGATGTGATGAAGTTGTTGCCATTCCTCCCGCTCCACATACCACCTAGCCTGCTGCCTTCTTTATTAATTTTTGCACCTCATTTAAACTCATCTGCTCATTTAGGTCCATTTGTTCAAGCAGACACTTCCATGATTGCAGTTGTTCTTTTATTCCTTTTTATGGAAAGGAAAGGAAAAACACCTATTGGAGATAACCAAAATGTGCTGTCAGGTTCATGCAGCCTGTGACAGTCAGAGACAGCCTCAGTGACGGGTTCAGTGATGGCGTCCGGTGAGAGCCAGGCTCATGCAACTCTAGACATTTAACATATGATTTTCTACGAAGGAAGACAAGAGGAACTTTTACTAGCAGGGAGAACGTGGGATGTGTCTCTCCCACAATCTCCAGACCGTTCTAGCCACATCTCCATGAATCTCCTTTTTATTTTTATTTTTTAGGGCGGTCTGTGGTGTAACAAACACAGCAAATGTGATAAACATAGCAACCATAAACTACCGTGAGAAGCACAGCAAGTGTGAGTTGATAAACAAAACAACTATAAGCAACCATGACAAACAAAGCAAACGCGAATTGATAAACAAAGCAACTGTAAACAACCGTGACAAACAAAACAAACCTTGAGACATCCTCTATTGACGAGTGTAGTGCGCAGATTGTCCCTCTCGCACCTTGGTGACGTCTTCTCCATCCCACGCAAAGGGCCACGGACCTATAAACATTCTAAAATATATATTGTAATGAAAATTACATATATCATTATCCACTTCAATGTCTATATGAAAAAATAAATATGGGCGGAGAGCATGTCATCCATGGGCAAAGTTGCGGTAGTCTCAATCGACATCAAAGTGGTAGCCATATTGCCTGCAACGTCATCAGCAAATGTCACACTGGAACATTTTCCATTGAAAACATGTAGTGGCACCTGCTATGGGAGAGGAACAACAGAGATTTGGGGATTTTTCTGACGCCCCTTCTGACACAGAAGCTCTTTTCAAAGACAATCAAGTGAAGTGACCGGGGCAATATTACCCTATCGTTTCGAAAGAAGTGGGACACTGAGAGGACGGAGGAGAGGCGAAAGGAGTACATTGAAATGCGACGTAGGGCAAAGGTAGAGGTGGCAAAGGCTAAACAAGAGGCGTATGAAGACATGTACACCAGGTTGGACACGAAAGAAGGAGAAAAGGATCTCTACAGGTTGGCCAGACAGAGGGACAGAGATGGGAAGGATGTGCAGCAAGTAAAGGTGATTAAGGATAGTCATGGAAGTATGCTAACTGATGCCAGTAGTGTGCTAAGTAGATGGAAAGAGTACTTTGAGAAGTTAAAGAATGAAGAAAATGGGAGAGAAGGAAGAGTAGAAGAGGCAAGCGTGAATGACCAGGAAGTGCCAATGATTAGTAAGGGAAATTAGAAAGGCACTGAACAGGATGAAAAATGGAAAGACAGATGGTCCCAATGACGTACCAGTGGAGGTATGGAAGCGACTTGGAGAGGTGGCTTTGGAGTTTTTGTCCAACTTATTCAATAGAATACTAGGGGGAGAGAAGATGCCAGAAGAATGGAGGAAAAGTGTACGAGTTCCCATTTTTAAGAACAAAGGCGATGCTCAGAAGTCTGGAAACTACAGAGGAATAAAGATGATGATCCGCACAATGAATTTATGGGAAAGAGTAGTGGAGGCTAGACTCACGTCAGAAGTAAGTATCAGCAAGGAACAGTATGGTTTCATGTCTAGAAAGAGTACCACAGATGCATTATTTGCCTTGAAGATGCTCATGGAAAAGTACAGAGAAGGTCAGAAGGAGCTACATCCTGTCATTGTAGACCAAGAGAAAGCCTCTGACAGAGTACCAAGAGAGGAACTGTTGGACAGCATGCACAAGTCTGGTGTGGCGGAGAAATATGTACAGGTACAGGACATGTATGAGGACAGCAGAACAGTGATGAGATGTGCCGTATGTGTGTCAGAAGAATTTTAGGTGGAGGTGGGACGACATCTGCATCTGCCCTGAGCCAATTCCTGGTTGCGGTAGTAATGGATAGGCTGACAGACAAGGTCAGACTTGATTTCCCTTGGACCATGATGTTCGCAGATGATATTGTGAAATGCAGTGAAAGCAGGGAACAGGTGGAGGAACAATTAGAAAGATGGAGGCACGCACTGGAAAGGAGAGGAATGAAGATTCGCCGAAGTAAACCAGAATATTTGTGCATGAATGAGAGGGGCGGATGAGGAAGAGTGAAGCTCCAGGGAGAAGAAATAGCGAAGCTGGACGACTTCAAATACTTGGGGTCAGCAATGGAGAGTATGGTAAGGAAATGAAGAAACTGGTCCAAGCAGGGTGGAACAGCTGGCGGAAGCTGTCTGTGTTATGTGACACAAGAATCTCTGCTCAGATGAAGGGCAAAGTTTATGAAATAGTCGTGAGGCTGGCCATGATGTATGGATTAGAGATGGTGGCACTGAAGAAACAACAGGAAGCAGAACTGGAGGTAGCAGAAATGAAGATGTTGAGGTTCTCACTCGGAATGAGCTGATTGGATAGAATTAGAAATAAGCTCATTAGAGGGACAGCCAAAGTTGGATAATTTGGAGACAAGGTTAGAGGGAGGAGATTTCGATGGTTTGGACATGTTCAGAGAGGAGAGAGTGAGTATATTGGTAGAAGGGTGCTGAGGATGGAGCTGCTAGGCAAAAGAGCGAAAGGAACACTAAAGAAAAGGTTGATGGATGTGGTGAGGGAGGGCATGAAGACTGTGGGTGTTAGTGAGGAAGATGCACGAGATAGGCTTAGATGGAAAAAGATGATACGCTGTGGCGACCCCTAATCAGGACAAGCTGAAAGGAAAAGAAAAAGAAGTTTTGAGCCATATTTAGATGATATGCGGATCACTTCTAACTAACAATAGACTCCCTGACAGTATGTATGACAGTATGTAGTGTACTCAACCGGGAGCAACGACAACGCTGAAAAGTGGCCCAGCTCAGTGCCAAGGTGAGCCACCTCGGTCGAAGCCATGATCGGTGGACACAGTTTGCCTGTGATCGGCGGACGTGACGTGCCGAAGCCGTGATCGGCAGACGCGGCACCGACGCGCACATCAACACATTTAGCACCTCTGACTTACGTTTTGTTACGTTCTGAGAGGATTACGTCTCCCACCCTCTCAACTATTATTTTTTTTGCAGCTCTATACACACCTTCCTGTCATTTGGAACACACAAAGCTCTAGTCCTTTGCACCTGTGCAATCCATTTTTCACGACGAACTGGGTCTTTCCATCCTTCCGAGTGTTTGAGCAATATCCAGCAATACAATGAGCCGGCATTGTGGCTAACATGAAGGAACAAAGAGCTACCTTCCCGCAGGTAAAACTGGTATAAACACAGGCCGCCTGAGTGGGCTCCTGCTGATAATGTCACTTCCTTCTTCTTCAAAAAAAAATCCCTCGAGAGGATTTTCATGACGGGAGTTACAGAAAGTCATATACGTCAAAATCATGTTGTGTTGTGAAAAATGGGATGGGTCCATTCCAGCTGTCTTTTTTCTTTTTTTAATTAAAAACATTCTAAAATCAAAATCAATAAAAAACATTACATCAAAGGAGGCCCCATAGCTCAGTGGTTAGAAGATTGGTTTGTTAAACCAGGGATCGTGAGTGGGTATGCCACTGGGGTCTCCACTCCCCGAGAGGGGTTGCGTCAGGAAGGGCATCTGGTGTTAAAAAAAAAAAAAAAAAAAAAAAACTGTGCCAAACATTCATCTGAGAAGTCACAATGTCGCGACCCCTAATGGGACAAGCTGAAAGAAACTTATTTCTATACTAAAAATCATGCTTTTCCTGTCAGTGAAGCTCCTGTTTAAGCACGTATAGCATCAAGCATTACAAGGAAAATACGAGAGCAAATATGATATAACTTTGTGGAAAATTAATCCAACATTTCCCTCCTGCATATTTAATATTTGCTGAAATTCTTGCATCACCTAAAATAGTCACTTCTCTTGATTAGTGACTATAGGTACATCTTGATGATAAAACACATTATTGCACTGAGAGGAAGATTTTTTGATTGAGGCATCGTCATCATAACAGCCGTGATCTGGAAACAGATCAGGCAAGTCAGCTGGAAAACTCTCATCATCATTGTCATCATTATTTGTCCCCAGCAAAGGATACATCTGCGTCATTTTGTCCTCAGTGGGTGAGGTTATTCTTTTAACGAGAGAGCGTAGACAGGGAATACAGCAACATCCACACAAGGTCAAAATGGCTGCAAAAACCGCAGTAGAAATCAAAATAGATGAGACGAGTGCTTTGTATTTGCCAAACACGCTCGTCCATTTGTCCCAAATAGAGGTGTCAACACCAGAGTGCTCCTTCATTTTAGCATTGAGGAGCCTAAGGCCTTCTATATCCCAGGTCAGACTGCTGTCAGCAGCCATATTGTTTGGGATGAAGGTGCAACATTGTTCACCAAAGAGAGAGCAGATACCAGCTTTTTCAGCCAGGAGCATGTCCACGGATATTAGGTTTTGAAATACCATTTTATGCTAAAGTTATAAGGTAATAATGCGGGTATGACTTGCAATAATGGTCTTGGAGTCATGCACACGTCACAATCCTTTAATGTGGCTTTTGATGCTTGCTCAACCATAAGGAGACAATTATTTTGTCCTGAAATTCCTGTAGTTACTTGAAACCAATTGTCCACCTCCATCTTTTGTGTTACTTTTATTCCCATAAATTTTGAGACTGGGTTAAGGTTAAAATACTGGTAACTTGACATATCTTCTACTGACAAATGCAGAGGGCAGATTGTTCCTGCCGCACTTTGGTGATGACTTCTCCGTCTCACCTTTGTGATGTCTACTCCATCCCACACAGCGTGCCTTTCTTTGTTGCATCACATTGTTTAAGCACGTATAGCAACAAGTGAGCAACAAGAGAGCAAATATGAGATAACTTTATGTACAATTAAGACAATTAATCCAACACAAAGCACATCGTGTGGCAACCTAGTTAATCCTAGCCGTGAAAGGCTTACACCTCCTGCTTGGAAAAGAACTACAGCATGTTTTGAAAACTGCATGCGTGGGTTGCGTTGGAGTATAAAGTCAAACTACATGCAGGATGAATGGCACAGTTTATAAAATAGCGGTGAAGCCAGCCATGATGTGCGGATTAGAGAGGATGGCACTAAAGAGACAACAGGAAGCAGAGCTGGAGGTGGCAGAAATGAAGATGTTGAGGTTCTCTTTAGGAGTGAGCAGGTTGGATAGGATTAGAAATGAGCTCATTAGAGGGACAGTCAAAGTTGGATGTTTTGGAGACAAGATTCGAGAGAGCAGACTTTGATGGTTTGGACATGTTCAGAGGTGAGAGAGTGAGTATATTGGTGGAAGGGTTCTGAGGATGGAGCTGCCAGGCAAAAGAGCAAGAGGAAGACCAAAGAGAAGGTTTATGGATGTGGTGAGGGAAGACATGAGGGCAGTTGGGGTTAGAGAGGAAGAGGCAGGAGATAGGCTAAGATGGAAAAAGATGACACGCTATGGCGACCCCGAATGGTTCAAGCCGAAAGGAAAAGACGATTATATTCATGAACATAGGTTGATCTTAATTTTTTTTTTAAAATGAGAAAGACTTCTCACATGCATGGGTTGAACCAAACATTGTCAGTACAGCAATACCCATATACCACAGTGTGGTATGTGACGGGAAGTGCGTTTCAAATTTTCACAATCTGCTAGTCTTGAGGTTTAATTTTTTTAATTGATCGCCACTTATTTTGGCTCGCCAACAATGCTTGCCGACAGAGGTACGTCTTTTATACGTTTGACTATCTTGTCTTTATGTGAAAAAATGCCAAAAGGTTAATTGGCAACATTAAGCATGACTGTTTTGGCAAACTCCCCATCTGTGAATGGCTTTCGGTTTCTCACAATTGCCATGGCTGGAGCAAAGTTATCTGAATTCCAGTCATCTTGTTAGGTCCAAACATGGAATTGCTTCTGATTCACTGGGACACTGGACAGTAGCTTTTGACATCCTTTCTTCCTGCTGTTCTTCACAGGAAATTTTGATGCAAAGGCAGTCTGCCGTGTTTCAAAGTTGTCATGGTCCTGCTGGTCCAGCCCTGGCTGTGTGGGTTCCCGCGCGGTCGTGCTGATTGGGAGGTGCACACCTGCGCCTCATGCTGGCTGATTAGCACTGGTGTATATAGGACCCTGGCAACCGTCAAAAGAGCCAGATATGGCTCATGAGCCATAGGTTCTAGACCCCTTAGTTAGTTGGAACTATTCCTAATAAGAGTCACAGATGTGCAGGATGCAGAATTTTCTTAATTTAAAGCAGTTAAGAGTGCGTCAACACCCCACACTATGTTAAGCTTACACAGAGTGCCCTTACTTGTTTGTGGTTCCTGTTAGTTTTGCAAAGGGACCAGTTTAAAGTGACGAATCGTGCGAAAGTCTGCAGTATGTATTACTAGTACTAATACTTATTGGACCAGCAGGATGTGAGGGTGTGTCCCAACGATAGCGCAAGGAAGAAAATCGTAGGATTGCTGGTCAAGAATTTAATGATTTAATTGCCAGAGGGGGAGAAAACGGTTCGAATGCCTGCAAGTTTTGACTTGCATTGGTCGGTCGCGCTTACCCATAGGAAGGAGCTGGAAGAGCTGTTGGCCAGGATTGGAGGGCCCAAAAGAATCCTGCCCATTCCTGACCTAGTTAAATTTGCGTCCAAGTCTTCAAGGTTGGGTAGGGTGGTGCCGACAAGCTGTTCAGCAGTTTTGATTGTCTGTTCCAGTCAGAGTTTGTCCTTTTTTTTGTGGCAGACCCAAACCAGACTGTGATGTAGGTGCACAGTACTGATTGGATGACCATTGTGTAGAACTGTCTCAGCAGCTTTTGTGACAGGCCATGCTTCCTCAGAAGCCGCAAGAAGTACATCCTTTGCTGGGATTTTTTTGAGGATGGAGTTCATGTCCGTCTCCCAATTCAGGTCCTGTGAGAGTGTAATTCCCAAGAACTTGAAGTTCTCAACGGTTGACATTAGACAGTTGGACAGTGTGAAGGGCAGCTGTGGTGAAGGATGCCTCCTGAAATCCACAATCATTTCTACAGTCTTTAGAGTGTTTTATGCCAGGTTGTGTTGGCCACACCAAGGCTCCAGTTTCTCCACTTCCAGGTCGATACACAGACATGCTGCCATCTTTGATGAGGCCAATGACTGTAAGTTATCTGCTAACTTCGGGGGTTTGACAGTCGGTGCCTCAAGGTGCAGTCGTTTGTGGGAAGGAGAAGATCAGAGGGGCCTGCCTCACCTCCTGTGTCCTTGTTGGATTAATTTGAATTTAAGCTATGTCACATTTGCTCTCTTGTTTGCTTTTAATGCTCTTTTGCGTTGATGTCCTTAAGCAATGCAATGAAGAGGCACAATGGGTGCCGGGGAAGCATCAGACAGTGATGCAACAACATCACAAAGACTCACGTTGGATTTTTTTTTTTTTTGTCACGGGACTTTGTTTATCGACTCACGTTTAGTTTGTCCTGTTTGCTTTGTTATGTTGCGGACCGCCGTAAGGAAATATAAAGGACTTGTGGAGATGTGCTCAAAACGGGCTGGAGATGGTGAGAGACACATCCAGCATTCTCCTCGTGAGCAAAAGTTCCTCTTGTCTTCCTTTCTTGAGGAATTGTACTATGAATGTCCTGGTTTGTGTGAGCCTAGCTCTCACCAGATGCCAGATCATTGATCCCGTCACTGAAGCTGTCTCTGTCTACCATAGGCTGCGTGAACCTGACAGTCCTGTCCATCAGGAAGTTGTACTGAGAGATGGCAGGTAAGATCTGAGCTGGAGACATCTGGAGGAGAGTTCAGGGATGATGATGTTAAACGTAGAGCTGAAGTCCACGAACAGGATCCTTGCATATGTACCCTCACTGTCGAGATGTTCAAGTATAAGTGCAGACCCATGTTGAAAGCATTATTCACAGATCTATTAGCTCAATAGGCAGCGGGTCCAGCTCTTGATGCTCTTGAGGTGGTCGAGCACAAGGTGTTCAAAAGACTTCATGACCACAGATGTCAAGGAAACTGGCCTGTCGTCATTAAGACCTAAGGCTGCTGCTATTTTTGGGACTGGTATGATGGTGGGATGTTTGAAACTGGTTGATACTTCACACAGTTCTAGAGGTCTGTTGAAAATCTTTGTGAAGACAGGAGTAAGTTGGTCTGTGCGGACATTGAGGCAGGATGGGGACAGAAGGTCTGGCCCCGGCACTTTGTTGACATTTTGTTGTTTGAAGAACTGCCTCACATCCCTTTCATGGAGGTTAAACGGTGGTGTGTACGGTGGTGCAACTTAGTGGGTGTGTGGAGTGAAAGTATCCTTTTCAAATCCGCAGTAAAAGCTATTGAGGTTTTTGGCTAGCCCACCCTTGTTTTGTACTGGGGGATAGTGTTGCTTGTAATTAGTGAGCGAATGTAATCCGTGCCAGACTGATTTGGAGTCATGAACGCCAAGCTGTTTTTCCAGTTTTGCAGTTTTGTCCCTCTTTGCAATGTTAATTTCTTTAGTCAATTGGTTTCTAGTGTGATTGTAGAGGGGTTCTATCCCCACAATATGCAACATTTTTAGCCTGGCGTAGTTGCCTAAGTCTGGATGTAAACCACGTTTCACACGTTATTGAACGTGTGAAGCATTTTTGTTGGTACACACACCTCATCACAGAAGCTGTCATATGCAGTAACAATATCTGTGAATTCATCAAGATGGTCGCTGAATTTTCACTGACACTCCATTCACTGTTGTGAAAACAGCTTTGAACTCCTAATTTTGCCTTGTTGGTCCACTTTTTTAACTGATTTTACGGCTTTGGAGGCTACAGTGCTTGCCTGTATGTAGGTATTAAATAGAGTAAACAGTGATCAGAGGAGCCTCGGGGAGTGTGGGAAATTGTGCGATATGCGTTTAATGAAAGTATAACAGTGGTCTAGAGTCTCCCCTACCTCACCCGGCTGACATTTTATGTGCTGCTTATATTTAGTGAGTTCGTGGCTAAGTTTAGCTGTGTTAAAATCTCCTAGGATAATGAGTGGTGAATCTGGGTGTTTTTTCTCATTTACCTGCTCGGCGAGCGTGAGCAGTGCTGCGCTCATGCTAGCTTGCGGTGGAATGTAAACACCTACAAGAATGAAAGAGGTGAATTCAGGCCGCAAGTAAAACGACTTACAGTTCAAGAACAACTCCAAAATTGTGATGCAGTGTGTGCTGAGCTGTGCAACATCTGTGCACCATTTATCTGTGCACCATTTCTCATTGAAACAAAAGCAGATTCTACCGCCTTTCGATTTCCATGCTAACTCCGCAATTTGGTCCACCTGATCATGATGAAAGCCGGGTAGCGTAACGGTGCCGTCGGGGATCCGCCCACAAAGCCAAGTCTCTGTGAAGCACAGAGCGCCAGAACATCCAAAGTCATTGCAGGTATTGATCAGAAGCTGAAGTACATCCATTTCGTTGGCTAGGGAGTGTAGATTCACATGATGAATCAATGAAATTGCCAGTCGGTGTGCCCTCTTTCGCAGGTGAATTTGTGTACCGGCACGTGAGCCTATCTTTGACACTACGCTCTGGAGAGAGCACTGACAAGAAACTCCGGATAGAGATTCAGCAAATTGGCAAGAGTTGTCTAAAAAAAGTCAGAATAATCACAAATGGTAAGCAGGTCATTTCTTGTGTACTTGTGTCCCGAGATGACCGGAAAACGTAAATGTAAACAGTACCTCACTCCTCAAGCCGTCAGCTTATCTTGATGGAGAGGTTTGTGTGTCCCCATGATCCAAGGAGCTACGAGTTGTCTGGGGCCCCTCATATGGTCACCCATGGCAAAAAGGTCCTAGGTGAGGGACCAGCCAATGACAAGTGGAAATGTTGGATCTTGGGTTACCTTGCCCAGACGTGGGTCATCGGGCCCCCCTGTGGAGCCAGGCCTGGAGGTGGGGCTCGAAGGCAAGGCCTTGGTGGTCGTACCTGCACTTGACAATCTGGTCCCCAGCAACAGAAACTAGTTCTAGGGACATGGAATTTCACCTCTTTGGGAGGGAAGGAGCCCAAGTTGGTGCGGAGTCGGACTCGTCTCTACACACTGCTTGGGCTCTGGTACCACTCCTCTTGAGAGGGTTTGGACTACAGTGAAGAAAATAAGTATTTGAACACCCTCCTAAATTGCAAGTTGTCCCACTTACAAATCATGGAGGGGTCTGAAATTTTCATCGTAGGTGCATGTCTACTGTGAGAGAGATAATCAATCGGGAAGACAGAGGAATACTTCCATAAACAGCCGTGAACGGCACACAAATAAATCGTTAAAAAAATCATACATTGTGATTTCTGGATTTTTCTTATTCGATTATCGCTCTCACAGTGAACATGCACCTATGAGGAAATTTTCAGTCCCCTCCATGATTTCTTAGTGGGAGAACTTGCAATATAGCAGGGTGTTCAAATACTTATTTTTTTCACTGTATGTTCCACTCTGGAGTTGCTCAAGGTGAGTCACTGAGCCCCTCCTGCATCCATAAAGCTTCTCACCCTATCTCTCAGGTAGAGCCCAGACACTCTTTGGAGGAAACTTATTTCAGCTGCTTGTATCAGGGATCCTGTTCTTTCGATCACGACCCACAGCTCGCGCCCATAGGTGAGGGTAGAAACGTAGATTGACTGGTAAATAGAGAGCTCTGGCTTTCAATTTAGCTCCCTCTTTACCACGACAGATAAAAAGTCTTCATCACTGCAGACGCTACACTGATCCATCTGTCGATCTCCCACTCCATTCTTCCCTCACTTGTGAACAAGACCCTTGAAGATACTTGAACTGCTCTACTTGGGGCAGGATCTCATCCCCGACACTGAG
This sequence comes from Syngnathoides biaculeatus, assembly GCF_019802595.1. NCBI lineage: Eukaryota > Metazoa > Chordata > Actinopteri > Syngnathiformes > Syngnathidae > Syngnathoides > Syngnathoides biaculeatus. Next base: position 28,749,179 of record NC_084651.1, on the reverse strand, counting down.
AGGGCATGCGACCCTTTTCCGACTTAGGACCATGGTCTCAGATTTGGAGGTGCTGATTCTCATCCCAGCCGCTTCGCACTCGGCTGTGAACCGCTCCAGTGAGAGTTGGAGATCACGGCTTGATGAAGCCAACAGAACCACATCATCTGCAAAGAGCAGAGATGCGATGTTGAGGCCACAAAACCGGACAGCCGCTATGGCTCGGCTACGCCAAGAGATTTTGCCCATAAAAGTTATGAATAAAATCGGTGACAAAGGTCAGCCTTGGCGTGTCCAACTCTCACCAGAAATGAGTCCGACTTATTGCCTGCAATGCGGACCAAACTCTGACAGCAGTCTTACAAGGACCGTACAGCCTGTATCAGGGGGTTCGGTACCCCATACTCCCGAAGAACCCCCTACAAGACTCCCCGAGGGACACGGTCAAATGCCTTCTCCAAGTCCACTAAACACATGTAGACTGGTTGGGTGAACTCCCATGCACTCGCGAGGATTCTGTTGATGGTATAGAGCTGGTCAACTGTTCCACGGGCAGGACGTAAACCACATTGCTCCTCCTGAATCCGAGATTTGACTTCCCGATGGACCCTCCTCTCCAGTATCCCAGAATAGACCTTACCTGTGAGGCTGAGGATTGTGATCCCCCTATAGTTGGAACACACCCTCCGGTCCCCCTTCTTAAAAAGGAGGACCACCATCCCAGTCTGCCAATCCAGAGGCGCTGTCCCCGATGTCCACATGATGATGCAGAAGCGTCTCAACCAGGATAGCCCCACAACATCTACAGCCTTTAGGAACTCCGGGCGAATCTCATCCACCCCCCGGGCCGCGCCACCAAGGAGATTTTTAACCGTCTCGCTAACCTCAACCCCAGAGATAAAATTGCCCGCCTCAGAGAACCCAGACTCCGCTTCCTCATCGCAAGGTGTCTTGGTGGAATTGAGGAGGTCTTCGAAGTATTCTCCCAAACGACTCACAATATCCCGAGTTGAGGTCAGCAGTGCTCCATCTCCCCTATACATGTCACGAACGGGGCACGAGGGTGGACCCAAATGCATGACTCCAGAGACACGCAGACGGTGCAGAGGAAACCTTTAGTCAGTCCAAGGTCAGTGTTCAGGTAGGCAGTCCAAACCAGGCAGAAGTATTCGTGCGGCAGGCTCAATAGCGGGGTCAAGGAACAGGCGGAGGTCGGTACACGGAGAGCAGTAGTCAGGGGAACGGAAGTGCGGGAACGAAGCATCAAGGGCAACAATCTAGCGGAGGATAAGTCGTCCCCCAAGTACTATACATACTGGGCGTCATCAGCTGTAACAAGGTGCCGGTGCACTCTGGCTAATTGGCTGGCCCTGCCCAGACAGCACAACTGTGTTCCCTTGGGAGGGCGGCAGGCCGGTAACGAAGTCCAGCGCAATGTGTGACCACGGGCGGAAGGGAATGGACAGCGGATGCAACTCGCCTACTGGTCGTAAGCGAGACGACTTATTGGCCGCACATACCGGACAGGCATTGACGATGTCCCTCACGTCCTTGACCAAGCGAGGCCACCAGAACCTCTGTTCGACCACCGAGCGGGTCTTCGCCATACCCGGATGGCAGCCCGTCTTGTTGGTATGAGCCCAGTTGACAACTTCTCCCCGCAGAGCCTGAACAACGAAAAGGCGGTCTGACGGACAATCCACGGGCGGAGAAACCTCTCCCAGGGCCTCCTTTACCCGCGACTCAACTGCCCAGGTGAAGCCGGACACGAAGCACGCCTCTGGCAGGATAGTAGCGGCTTCTGAATCCGTGCGCCCTCCCTCGTGGATCCGCGAGAGTGCGTCCGGTTTGCCGTTCTTGGAGCCTGGGCGGAAGGAGAGAGTAAAGCGGAAGCGGGTGAAAAACAGGGCCCACCTGGCCTGGCGGGCGTTCAACTTCTTCGCAGACTTCAGGTATTCAAGGTTCTTATGGTCCGTGAAGACAACGAACGGTACTTGCGAGCCCTCCAGCCAGTGCCGCCACTCCTCCAACGCTCTCTTGACCGCCAGCAGTTCCCGATCTCCCACGTCGTAGTTCCTCTCTGCCGGGGTCAACTTCCTAGACAGGAACGCGCACAGGTGGATCCGTCCGTCCCTGGGACTCCTCTGAGACAAGACGGCTCCGATTCCTGTATTAGATGCATCCACCTCCTCCATAAACTGGTTATCTGGGTCCGGAACAATGAGAACGGGCGCAGCAGTGAAACTTGCCTTTAGCCTGCTGAAGGCCTCCTGGCAGGTCCCGGACCACGCGAAGGTGGTGTGTGGCGAGGTGAGCGCATGCAGAGGAGCGGCCATGGAACTGAAGTTCCTTATGAACTTCCTATAGAAATTAGCAAATCCTAAAAACCTCTTGTACGTCCTTCCTGTTGGCGGGGGTAGGCCACCGCAGCACCGCGTCGATCTTTCCGGGGTCCATACGTATCTCTCCCTCTGCCAAGACGAAGCCCAGGAAGGACATGGATGCCCGATGGAACTCACACTTGTCCATATTTACGTACAATTGGTGCTGTAGCAGACGCCGGAGCACTTCTCTGACTTGTCGAATGTGAGAGGTTAGGTCTGCCGAAAAGATGAGAATGTCATCCAGGTATACAAAGACAGATTTATTCAGAAACTCCCGAAGCACGTCGTTAATGAAGTTTTGAAAGACGGCCGGGGCGTTGGTCAGTCCGAAGGGCATCACGAGATACTCGTAATGCCCCGTGGGAATGTTGAAAGCCGTCTTCCATTCGTCGCCCTCACGGATCCGCACCAGATGATACGCGCTGCGCAAGTCCAGCTTGGTGAACATCCGGGCTCCTTGGAGGAGTTCAAAGGCTGTAGCTTTCAGGGGCAAGGGATACCTGTTCTTGACCGTGATGTCATTCAATCCTCTGTAGTCGATGCAAGGTCGCAAGGTGGAATCCTTTTTCTTAATGAAAAAAAATCCCGCGCCGGCTGGTGAAGATGACGGTCGAATGAGTCCGGTTGCCAGGGACTTCTCGATGTACTCCCTCATTGCCTGGTGCTCCGGTCCTGTCAAAGAAAACAGTTTCCCTTTGTGGGGTGAGGTACCCGGGAGGAGTTCGATGGCACCGTCATACGGCCGATGCGGCGGGAGAGATCTTGCTTTAGACTCCGAAAAAACCTCCTTCAAATCCTGGTAGCAAGACGCCACACTGCTTGCGACAGTCTTCACTCCATGCCCTAATCCGACCCGTGACCCAGTCAATGTGGGGGTTGTGTCTCTTGAGCCACGGGCTCCCCAGGATTATGTCACTGTTGCTAGCATTGAAAACGTGGAAACTAATGCGCTCTGTGTGCATGTCCGGAAAGTCCATACGTATTGTCTGCGTGCGGTGTGTTACGCGGCAGAGGAACTTGCCGTTGGCGGCGTAAGCAACACGAGGATGCTGTGTGGGGAAGGTTGCCGCCCGCAACACTTCGACTATCCGAGGATGTATGAGGTTCGCATCTGAACCGGAGTCAATGAACGCGATCACTAAGCACGAATGAGCGTCTGTCCCGACTGTGAGCTGTAACAGCAATCGCCCCGGCTTAGCGCCAGTATACCGCACACTCACCGGCGTCGAGATCCCAAGGTCGGGGCGCTTCGGCCGAGTCGGACACCGGGCGATTACGTGTCCCAAACGACCACAATAGAAACAGCGCCCTTCTCGTCGCCGACGTAAGCGCTCCTCCGCTGAGATGCCTCCACTTGCATGGGTTCCGATGTGGAAGACAACTTGGGTGGCCGGGAAGCGACCGGGCTGAGCCTTCCTGTCTCCTCCTCCCTCAGGGCGTCCATCTGCCCCTGCACGGTCAGGCGCTGATCCACCTTGAGGGCCAATGCGATGAGGGAGTCTAGCGAAGGCGGAAGATCCATGGCCACGGATCTGTGGGGACAGTCCCTGGTAAAACGCATCATGGAGGGCCTCCTCTTTCCAATGGCTCATTCTTCCCCGTCATGCCCATCCAGGTCTCACTGTCATTGCCCATGTGGGCATTGAAGTCCCCCAGCAAAATGATGGAGTGCTCAGAGGGGGCGCTCTCCAGCACTCCCTCTAAGGATTCCAAAAAAGGTAGGTACTTTGAATTGCTGTTTGGTGCATAGGCAAAAACAACAGTCAGGACCCGTCCCCCTACCTGAAGGCGGAGGGAGGCTACATGCTTCTTCTCCTGTCCTTGTCCTGTTCTTGCTTCACAGGGTGTTGCACTATACAGTAGTTGTACGGATCATCCATTTCTTTCTATTGTGTAGATATGGAATGTTTTTTTTTCTCATTTACATTTTGGCGCTTTGTCACATTCATCACACCGAGAAAAACTGAGGACAAAAGTACACATTAAGAAAAGTCCGTACCTATAAATTGAATGTTCATCATTATTGAAAATTCAGGGCATAAATCTCAATTTATTTGAAACTCTAAAGTGAAAATACCTGTACATGTAAACAAAATGATGGCCATTGTGTTTCACTGCCCCCCATGTTTCAGCATCACCTCAGATTGGAAAATTTTTAAGCAGTAAGATGGGGCGAGTGCTGAAAATTCCATCTCCAAAAAGGTAGGCGCACCAAAAAAGGTTTTGGAACCACTGCCCTATACCGATATGTAATGTGCACTGTTGTCTTTTGATAATTTTCCATGGGAACAAAATGCACATTATACATGAGAAATTACGCGACTGTCCACTGTTGACTTTCGATAATTTTCTGGGAGAAAAAAATGCACATTATACATGAGAAATTACGTGACTGTCCACTGTTGACTTTCGATAATTTTCTGGGAGAAAAAAATGCACATTATACATGAGAAATTATGCGACTTTCAGTGGTGTTGTTATTTCCCTGGCTTTTACTCACCTATTCCTGAGAGCAGCCTCCCCAAATTACATGCCATTGACCAGTGCAACCCAGATGAACCCATTCAACTGGGCAAGTTCCATCTCTCTCTTGAGGAATGTCAACCCCAGCTGAGGGATGGACGGTGCTTCTATTGCGGCCAGTTGGGTCATGTTGTGGGGAACTGTCATGTCAAACCTGCGGGTTTTCCAACAAAAGCACCGGAACGGTGAGTTTGAACATAATATAAACTTAAAAAGATCCTGCCCATGCTCATCCCCAAGTAACATTACATTCGTCGGACCAAGAAGTTTATATTACTGCATTTATTGACTCTGGTTCTAAGGAGAATTTACTAAATGCACTGATTGTTAAGTAGATGCGTTTAGGAACATTTGAGTTCTAAGATCATCACAACACCTTTTCTGATGATAGGAGTTTTTTGGGCAAAGTTACTCACCGCACCCAAACGGTTAGCACAGACGTCTGGAACCTTTTCAACTGAGAGAGCCATGAATGCCAAATATTTTAAAATGTAAATTCAAAAGAGCCATACATCAATCCATTTTCTTAGCCGCTTATCCTCACGAGGGTCACAGGGAGTGCTGGAGCCTATCCCAGCTGTCAACGGGGAGACAGGGTACACCCTGAACTGGTTGCCAGCCAATCGCAGGGCACATGGAGACAAACAGCCGCACTCACAATCACACCTCGGGCCAGTTTAGAGTGTCCAATTACTGATGCATGTTTTTGGATGTGGGAGGAAACGGGAGTGCCCGGAAAAAATCCATGCAGGCACGGGGAGAATATGCAAACTCCCCACAGGCATGTCCAGGATTGAACCTGGGACCTCAGAACTGTGAGGCCAACGCTTTCCAGCTGATCCACCGTCGCACCCCAAGAGCCATACAGTATTTTAAAACCTACCTCAATACAAGTATGTTTTTGCGTATTTATGAAAGACCAACACTTTTAGAGTACAATAAGTTTCTGAATTCTTTTAAATAACATTTTTACGCTGTTGCTAACCAATGATGACAAAAGTACTTCTTACCATTAATGTGACTTCTGGGGCTGCATGGTTTTGCTGATGGCTTTCTGTTGGAATAATTGTGAATACAGTTACCATACATTTGCTGTGAAATTCAAAAGGAAACAGATCTGCACTCACAAGAGGAAGTCACCAGCTGTGAAAAACCAGACGGAGCCAATCTGATGGAAGGCACCTAAAGATAACTTTGAAATGACTTCTGCCACACTTACCATTTCCAAAATACCTTACTAAGCAGTTACCACTTACTTGCATGACACATAGTAAATCATGGAAACAATGTTTTTGCTCTCCCCCTTGGGGATGTTGTAATCGTGAATGCAAATAAAAGAAAGGAGTCAGGGAAAACTGCTTTCAAGCACAGTGGAGAATTGTGTGGTGCAATTCTTCTCCGTTTTCCTTGCATGCAAGCAAATTGGTAGTGAGTTTTTATTATTTTGAATGGTCTAAACGAATGTCACCACGCTGAACTTGCCTGCTTTATAGTCCGTGAAATATGTTTTTAGATTAAGCTTCATGCATTTATTGAGACATCGATCCGTTAATCGAGAACATAATTAAATTTGATTTGCCATCATGATGGTACGATGGTGAACAGTTCTTGCCAACAAAGGCATGTCCTTTATTAGTTTGATTATCTTGTCTTTCTGTGAAATTGTCAAAAAGTATGAATGCTTTGGCATACCCCCCATCTGAGAATTAATACACACCGTAGAACCCTCTCTCGCCACAAAGGATGTCCATTCCTGTTGAAAACTTCGGTACTCTTCATCTTTATTTTTTTGAGCAACCTCTGTCAAAAGCTTTTCCCACCCGGTTCCAACCCGATCTCCCTTTAGACCCTTCTGCACCTGCGCACATCGACTGCCACAGCAAACTACGGCAACCCCACTAGGACAAACTGTCTCTGCGTCCTTTGCGTTGCCTGCACGATCAAAATCACATGTACAGTATATCGTAATGAGGGCTCTGCGAGTCATATGCAACCATCAAAAGAGCCAGATATGGCTCACGAGCCAGAGGTTCCCGACCTCTGGCTGAGCAGGACATTTCCAGATTCCCACACGGAGCGTATTAGCTTTCATGTCTTTGACGCTATGGACCATGAACTCATTTTGGGAAACCCGTATCTGAGATTACATAACACTTTTATTGATTGGTCTCCGAGGAATGCTATGACATGGGACAGCAGCAGCGCCCAGACCTGTTTCAAGCCACCATGTAACTTTAAGGGTTATGTCATTAAGAAGTGCCACCAACCCACTTGAGGGATCCTGATTTGTCTCATGTACCCATTTGGTAATATGTCTTAAAGGATGTTTTTTCCAAGTCCAATGCTATGTCTCTTCCAATGCATAGGCCATATAACTGTGCTGTTGACTTGCTGCCGAGCACAAACTTCCACGTGGGAGGTTATTTTCACTTACCGGACCTGACCACCAAGCCATGACTCATTCGTCCCTCTTTGTCCCCAGATGATGCGGGGTTCTTCTTCATGGACAAGACCATACGTCCCTGTATTGATAACTGGGGTCTAAATGACATTATGGTAAAAAAAAAAAAAAAAACAGGTATCCCCTGCCTCTCATCTCCACTGCGTTTGAGCTCCTTGAGGGGGCCAAGATATTCATCAAGCTGGACTTATTGAACGCATACTACCTTGTCACGATTAGGGAGGGGGATGATAGGAAAACTTTATTCAACAGACCCAGGGGACATTATGAATACGTAGTGATGCGTTTTGGCTTAACCAATGCCCCTGCATTTTTTCAGAACTTCATTAACGAGGGCATGCGTGTCATGCCCAGTGTGTATGTTTTTGTGAATTTGGATGACATTTTGGCGGGACGGTGGATCAGCTGGTAAAGCATTGGCCTCTGAGTTCTGAGGACTCGGGTTTGATCTCGTCCCCGCTTCTGTGCCGTTTGCATGTTCTCCTAGTGCCTTCATGGGTTTTCGCTGGGCACTCCGGTTTCCTCCCACATCCAAAAAACATGCAACATTAATTGGACACTCTAAAATGGCGTGTGATTGTGAGTGCGGCTGTTTGTCTTGGCTGGCAACCAGTTCAGGGTGTACCCTGCATCCTGCCCATTGACAGCTTGGATAGGCTCCAGCACTCACCATGACCCTCGTGAGGATAAGCGGCAAGAAAAATGGATGGATGGATGACATTTTGATATTCTCGAAAAAACCCAGGTAAACCAAAAAGACCCATGTAATTCACGCCAGTTCCGTGTCGCAGCAGCTTCTCCAGAATGTCCTTTATGTAAACGCAGAGAAGTACAAATTCCACCACAGTTCCATGTCCTTTCTTGATCTTCCGTTAGCTGAGGAAGAGATCCATCTGGACGCCGGTAAAATAGAGGCTGTTGCCAAATGGCCTACTCCTAAAACCGGTAAAGATGTTCAAAGTTTCCTAGGGTTTTTTTTTTAACTTGTATTAAAAGTTCATAAGAAACTTCAGTAGCATAGCTGCGCTGTTGCATGATCTCACCTCACCACACCGACCTTTTGCATGGGATCCGTGATGTCAGGCAGTACTTAGAAAACTCCAGTCGGTCTTTACCTTTACCCCCATTCGCACCTGAATGGACCCTTAACTACAGTGCGCCATGGAGGTAGACCCATCTGATGCAGGTATAGGAGCAGTTCTATCCCAGAGGAGCCCTAAGTATGGCAAGTTAGACATTTGCTCCTATCTCTCCAAGAAGCTTACCCCTGCGGGAAAAAAATATGATATCAGGGACCAGGAACTACTAGTTGTCAGGGTGGCAATGGTGGAATGGAGGCCCTGGCTGGAGTGCGCTCTGGTTCTGTTCCTGGTGTGGACTGATCATAAGAACCTGTAGTACCTCAAGTAGTCTAAAAGATTTAAGGCTAGGTGGGGGGTATTCTTTTTGCAGTTCAACTTCTGGCTCTCATACCGCCCAGGTGCCAAAAATGCTAAACCAGATGCTTATTCACATATCCACTGTGACGAAAAGACTGAACCAGAGCCTGAAAACATATTGCTGGAGTTTTTTTTTTTTCCGTGTTCGTGAGGGAAATTGAAACATTGGTCAAGCAAATATTGAAAAATAGTCACTGCAGGCTTTACGTGGTCCCGTTCTTAAGGGGAAAGGTTATTCACGGGCACATACTAATGGGACCGTCTGTCACCCGGGCATGACCAAGACACAGTCGTTATTTGAGTAGCGGTTTTGAGGGCCGAAATGACAAAAGACGTAGGTGACTAAGGTAACGCTTGCCAGGTACAGTAGGTGTGTCTGACGAATGATCTCTCTCGCCAACATCCATCGGGGGAGTTATGTCTCCTCCCTATACCATAACGACCATCTGCAAACATTTCTTTGCACTCTATAACTGGACAACTAGCCTCTCAGCGTAATTTTCACCATTCTAGACTGGTTCTCAAATATGTCTCATTTCATTGTGCTACCTAAACTTTGCACCGGAAAACACATCGCAGAGCTAATGCTAATCCCCTGAAATATTGTGTTGCATGGGGGCCCCCACTTCGTTTCCCGCTTTTGGAAGGATTTTTGTTCTCTAATAGGTCTCATCACCATTTCATCGCTTGGGTTCCATCTGAAGATTAATGGACAAGCGGAGAGCAAAGCAAAGCAAAATAATTTATGTAGCGCATTTAATACACAAGGAGCAATACAATGTGCTTTACATGATTAAAAGGATTTGAAAACTGTTGTCTGTTTTTAGTTGTTTATTCTACTCCTTTTTTTCTTTCTCATGTACGTTCTTTATTACTTATGTACTTTATCACGTCATCTGACAACTTGTGCCGAAGAGTGGTGGTGGTTGGCACTGCTGTGCTAACATGAAAACTGTCATTGCACTCTCACAATCTGATTCCTACCCTCTACTGCGAGTGGATTATTGCATTGATCACGTCGGTCAAGCTACATACATGAGTAAGTTTGACCTTTTGAAGGGCTTCTGACAGGTGCCGCTCACGGACCGTGCTAAGAAGATTGCGGCATTTGCTACACCCGATAGACAATATCAATACAAAGTTGAGCCATTCGGCTTGAAGAATGCCCCAGCAATGTTTCAAAGGCTTGTCAACACCGTGACATCAGGTCTGGAAGGTGTCAAACCCTACATGGATGATGCCATCTGAAGAGATCACCGGAATAAAATTTGTGAATTCTTCAAGAGACTGTTGGCAGGGAAACTGACTGTCAATCTTGCAAAGTGCAAGTTTGGAAACGCCCAAGTGGTATTTTTAGGGCATGTTGTATGGTGCCCTACGGTTGTACTTGTACAACCAGTTGGTGCTACAGTTGAGGCTATTGAACATATCCCAGTTTCACAGTGTCAGAAATAACTCATGAGATTCGTGGGTATGGCAGGCTATTATAGAACATTTTGTCAAAATATCTCTGACGTTGTATCACCACGTAATAACCCTTGAGGGAAAAGGGTTAGATTTCGGTAGGATAGCAATTGCCATACTCATGAATTCTCCAGGGTTGCAGGCATCTAACTTTGAGAAAGCATTTAAATTGCAAATTGATGCAAGTTATGTACGTGCGGATGGTGTCCTGATGCAAGAAGATGACTCAGGTCTTGATCATCCAGTGAAAAAAGAAATTATTCAACCATTGAAAAGGAAACTCTGGGTCTTTTATTAGCTTTTCAGCATTTTGAAGTGTACTTAGTGTACCACATTTCCCATTGAAGTCTTTCCTGCTCACAATACCTTGACTTTTCTTCACAAAATGAAGAACAAAAATCAGAGACTTATGAGGTGTTATTTGAGTTTGCAAGGGTTCAATTTTGTGATCAAGCACTTAAAAGGTAGAGACAATGTTTGTACTGATGCACTATCCAGAGTGTAAACTTCCTGTGTTTGATGCTACATCTGTACAGTATTATATTTTTCTGTTTGAAGTGTTGCTTAACTTTCTTTTCCTTAAGGGGGACAATGTGTTGAGTGTCTTATGTACATTCTTTATTACTTATGTACTATCTTTATTACGTAATCTGACACAAACCTTTTGTTTCATGTTCTAAAAGAAGGGGACTATTACATCATTGGATGCAGCTCTTTCTGGAACTTTCAATAAGTGCCTGTAGAGCTCGTGCACCTACGTCATAAAATCACGCAAGTTGGCATATTGCCGGTCAAACAAAGCATTGTTGCAAGTTAATTCCGTTATGACGAAACGAAAATATGTCTTTTAGCACGACACCCAGGGTTTTATCTGATACCATTCAACATTTAGAAGGTGATAATAAACTAAGGTACATGGAAAAATGAGAGACACTTGGCATAGAGGGCCCATATTTAATGCCGAAGTTGATGTTTTCGCCAATAAGAAAGTGGGCTGTTAATTAATTCCGGTTGTCTTTGACAACTGGATCTTCTTCTTTTCCTTTCGGCTTGTCCCGTTAGGGGTCGCCACAGCGTGTCATCTTTTGCCATCTTAGCCTATCTCCTGCATCTTCCTCTCTAACCCCAACTGCCCTCATGTCTTCCCTCACCACATCCATAAACCTTCTCTTTGGTCTTCCTCTCGCTCTTTTGCCTGGGAGCTCCATCCTCAGCATCCTTCTACCAATATACTCACTCTCTCGCCTCTGAACATGTCCAAACCATCGAAGTCTGCTCTCTCGAATCTTGTCTCCAAAACATCCAGCTTTGGCTGTCCCTCTAATGAGCTCATTTCTAATCCTATCCAACCTGGTCACTCCGAGCGAGAACCTCAACATCTTCATTTCTGCCACCTCCAGTTCAGATTCCTGTTGTTTCTTCAGTGCCACTGTCTCTAATCCGTACATCATGGCCGGCCTCACCACTGTTTTGTAAACTTTGCCCTTCATCCTAGCAGACACTCTTCTGTCACATAACACACCAGACACCTTTCGCCAGCTGTTCCAACCTGCTTGGACCCGTTTCTTCACTTCCTGACCACACTCTCCATTGCTCTGTATTGTTGACCCCAAGTATTTGAAGTCGTCGACCCTTGCTATCTCTTCTCCCTGTAGCCTCACTCTTCCCCCTCCACTTTTCTCATTCACGCACATATATTCTGTTTTACTTCGGCTAATCTTCATTCCTCTCCTTTCCAGTGCATGTCTCCATCTTTCCAATTGTTCCTCTGCGTGCTCCCTGCTTTCACTGCATATGACAATATCATCTGCGAACATCATGGTCCAAGGGGATTCCAGTCTAACCTCATCTGTCAGCCTATCCATTACCACTGCAAACAGGAAGGGGCTCAGAGCTGATCCCTGATGCAGTCCCACCTCCACCTTAAATTCCTCTGTCACACCTAAGGCACACCTCACCATTGTTCTGCGGCCATCATACATGTCCTGTACTATTTTAACATACTTCTCTGCCACACCAGACTTACGCATGCAGTACCACAGTTCCTCTCTTGGTACTCTGTCATAGGCTTTCTCTAGATCCACAAAGACACAATGTAGCTCCTGCTGACCTTCTCTGTACTTTTCCACGAGCATCCTCAAGGCAAATAATGCATCTGTGGTACTCTTTCTAGGCATGAAACCATACTGTTGCTCGCAGATACTTACTTCTGTCCTGAGTCTAGCCTCCACTACTCTTTCCCATAACTTCATTGTGTGGCTCATCAACTTTATTCCTCTATAGTTCCCACAGCTCTGAACATCCCCTTTGTTCTTAAAAATGGGAACTAGAACACTTTTCCTCCATTCTTCAGGCATCTTTTCGCCCGCTAGTATTCTGTTGAATAAGTTGGTCAAAAACTCCACAGCCATCTCTCCAAATTGCTTCCATACCTCTACCGGTATGTCATCAGGACCAACTGCCTTTCCAGTTTTCATCCTTTGTAGTGCCTTTCTGACTTCCCCCTTAGTAATCATTTCCACTTCCTGGTCCTTCACTCTTGCCTCTTCAACTCTTCCTTCTCTCTCATTTTCTTCATTCATCAACTTCTCAAAGTATTCTTTCCATCTATTTAGTACACTACCGGCACCAGTCAACACATTTCCATCTCTATCCTTAATCACCCTGACCTGCTGCACATCCTTCCCATCTCTATCCCCTTCTTCTGGCCAACCTGTAGAGATCCTTTTCTCTTCTTTCATGTCCAACCTGGTGTACATGTCTTCATATGCCTCTTGTTTAGCCTTTGCCACCTCTACCTTTGCCCTACGTCGCATCTCGATGTACTCCTTTCGCCTCTCCTCAGTCCTCTCAGTATCCCACTTCTTCTTCGCTAATCTCTTTCCTTGTATGACTCCCTGTATTTTGGGGTTCCACCACCAAGTCTCCTTCTCCCCTTTCCTACCAGATGACACACCAAGTACTCTCCTGCCTGTCTCTCTGATCACCTTGGCTGTCGTCGTCCAGTCTTCCGGGAGCTTCGGTTGTCCATCGAGAGCCTGTCTCACCTCTTTCCGGAAGGCTGCACAACATTCTTCCTTTTTCAGCTTCCACCACATGGTTCTCTGCTCTACCTTTGTCTTCTTAATCTTCCTACCCACCACCAGAATCATCCTACATACTACCATCCTATGCTGTCGAGCTACACTCTCCCCTACCACTACTTTACAGTCAGTAACCTCCTTCAGATTACATCGTCTGCACAAAATATAATCTACCTGCGTGGTTCTACCTCCGCTCTTGTAGGTCACTATATGTTCCTCCCTCTTCTGGAAATAAGTGTTCACTACAGCCATCTCCATCCTTTTTGCAAAGTCCACCACCATCTGCCCTTCAAAGTTCCTTTCCTGGATGCCGTACTTACCCATCACTTCTTCATCGCCACTGTTTCCTTTACCAATATGTCCATTACAATCTGCACCAATCACAACTCTCTCGCTGTCTGGGATGCTCAGAACTACTTCATCTAGTTCCTTCCAGAATTTCTCTTTCAACTCTTGGTCACATCCTACCTGTGGTGCATAGCCGCTAACCACATTATACATAACACCCTCAATTTCAAATTTTAGTCTCATCACTCGATCTGATACTCTTTTCACCTCCAAGACATTCTTAGCCAGCTCTTCCTTTAAAATAACCCCTACTCCATTTCTCTTCCCATCTACTCCGTGGTAGAATAATTTAAACCCTGCTCCCAAACTTCTAGCCTTACTACCTTTCCACCTGCTCTCTTGGATGCACAGAATATCAACCTTTCTCCTAATCATCATGTCAACCAACTCCTGTGCTTTTCCTGTCATAGTCCCAACATTCAAAGTCCCTACACTCAGTTGTAGGCTCTGTGCATTCCTCTTTTTCTTCTGACGCTGGATCCGGTTTCCTCCTCTTCTTTGTCTTCGACCCACAGTAGCTGAATTTCCACCGACGCCCTGCAGGTTAGCAGTGCCGGGGGCGGGCGTTGTTAACCCGGGCCACGACCGATCCGGTATGGGATTCTTTAGATGAACGCTCATATTTGTTTGGCACAGTTTTTACGCCGGATGCCCTTCCTGACGCAACCCTCTGCATTTATCCGGGCTTGGGACCGGCCTACAGATTGCACTGGTTTGTGCCCCCATAGGGGTGCATTTCTTTGACAACTGGATATACACACGTATTTGGTGAGTAAATCATCGACATTTACACAGAAAAGTTCGAAAGCGTATAAAAGTCTGGACACATACAAATACTCCGTTGCTGGATCTGTTCTCAATCAGGAATAAATCCCACATAGTAATGGACCCACTCGGATTTTTTTCAATACAAGTACCAATATCTAAATAAACGACCCCTGGTTTTACACAAACTCACATTCATTAACTATGATTGGAAAAAAAAGAGGACAAGGAGTCGGCTCCTAATACACGGAAGTGTATCGCTGCCACACGTTAACCTCTGTAAACCTCTCTGCGACAGACAGTTTATTTTCTTTTTTAAAATACCCATTGTTCTCAAATGAGTAAAGTTGGCATTATAAATACTTCTTGCTAATATGAGATTAAGAATAATTCCTAATTCAAATGAAGTGATCGCTACACAGGTATGTTTATTTCGTTGGGCACCATCCATCTCCTTTAATTGCTGAAATCTATCTCTTTTCTCGTCTTTTCAGATGGAAGTCCATTGAATGATCTCTTTGAAGAATTGTCTCGTCTAGTGTGACAACCCACAGCACAATAGGTCTTGGGTTTTGGGAAAAATGTGCTCCGGTTCAGCAACGCCCAAGCAGCTTTGTTTGACCGGCAACCCATCGATCTTTTCTGGTCTTTTCGGCTTGTATTCTATAGAATGATATCTTTGAAGAACTGTGTCATCTATTGTGACAACCAAGAGCACAACAGGTCTCTGGCAATTTGAAAAAGCTGGTTCGGTTCACCGGCCCCTACACTGCAGAGCAGCTGGGTTTGACCGGCAATATGGCGCCGTGCAAACTGTGACGTCATGTGCACGAGCTCTAATTAAGGACGAGGTGGCATTTGACAGAGCTTCTTACAACTACCGGTGCTTTGGACAAGTACCGACTCGCTTTCCACCACACTGCCTTCTCCGTCTCGTCTTTTGGACTTTTCTGGAACATTCCATGGAAATAACAGTCGCCTACTTGGATATTTGTTCCGACTGTGGTGGCTATTCGTCGTGTGGCTTGTTAGCTCGTGTTACATGTAATTGACCTGTCTTTGTATATCTTTGTTATGTTAGTTGTTATTGTATTGTATTGTATTGTATTGTATTGTGTGATTAAATTCTCTTAAACACAATATAACTGCTTTGTTATATTTTGCTGGTTCGACAAAGAGGATTTATTCTAAATTCACACGTTGCAAAATAAAGAAGCAAAACATTGGGGAAAAACATGAAAACAAAATATATATATTTAAAAATGGAAAAATAAAAGTACAATCAAAACAGCATACACTGCAATAAATATCATTAAAATTGAAAATACTCTAAAAAAGCATGAGAAAAAAACAAGTGTTTTCAACCTGGATTTCAAAACATTCACACTTAGGGCTGACACTACCTCTGTTGGCAACTTATTCCATTTGTGTGTGTAATGGTGTGATGTTGTGCGCTATAATAGGGACAGGGCGCGGAAGCGCACTCTTATTTTGAAAGGCAGCACGTTCTCTGGCATTTATTCTTTTTTTCTGTTCTTTTTAACACTATTCGGTGTAGAGTTGAATGGGTGTTTAAAAATGTTAATGGTAAGGGGGAAAATGCATTTGCAGTGTTGGTGGAAGATCTGAGAAACACAGGAAGTAGGCTGCGTGTTTTATTTTGAAGCCACATTTATCGGGTGGCTAGACGAGATCACTTCCTCTTGTGTTTCTGACTTCTAAGTGTAAGGTAGGCGTTTTGGTATCCTCCACATATATTCATTGCTTTTTGTAAAAGGTGAATATTCTTCTTCTTTTCCTTTCGGCTTGTCCCGTTAGGGGTCGCCACAGCGTGTCATCTTTTGCCATCTTAGCCTATCTCCTGCATCTTCCTCTCTAACCCCAACTGCCCTCATGTCTTCCCTCACCACATCCATAAACGTTCTAGGGTTAGGGTTAGGGTTACTTCTCTGCCACACCAGACTTACGCATGCAGTACCACAGTTCCTCTCTTGGTACTCTGTCATAGGCTTTCTCTAGATCCACAAAGACACAATGTAGCTCCTTCTGACCTTCTCTGTACTTTTCCACGAGCATCCTCAAGGCAAATAATGCATCTGTGGTACTCTTTCTAGGCATGAAACCATACTGTTGCTCGCAGATACTTACTTCTGTCCTGAGTCTAGCCTCCACTACTCTTTCCCATAACTTCATTGTGTGGCTCATCAACTTTATTCGTCTATAGTTCCCACAGCTCTGAACATCCCCTTTGTTCTTAAAAATGGGAACTAGAA
Organism: Syngnathoides biaculeatus; assembly: GCF_019802595.1. Classification (NCBI taxonomy): domain Eukaryota; kingdom Metazoa; phylum Chordata; class Actinopteri; order Syngnathiformes; family Syngnathidae; genus Syngnathoides; species Syngnathoides biaculeatus. The sequence goes on along the minus strand of NC_084651.1, from coordinate 28,732,460 downwards.
CACTTTTCCTCCATTCTTCAGGCATCTTTTCGCCCGCTAGTATTCTGTTGAATAAGTTGGTCAAAAACTCCACAGCCATCTCTCCAAATTGCTTCCATACCTCTACCGGTATGTCATCAGGACCAACTGCCTTTCCATTTTTCATCCTTTGTAGTGCCTTTCTGACTTCCCCCTTAGTAATCATTTCCACTTCAAGGGTCCTTCACTCTTGCCTCTTCAACTCTTCCTTCTCTCTCATTTTCTTCATTCATCAACTTCTCAAAGTATTCTTTCCATCTATTTAGTACACTACCGGCACCAGTCAACACATTTCCATCTCTATCCTTAATCACCCTGACCTGCTGCACATCCTTCCCATCTCTATCCCTCTGTCTGGCCAACCTGTAGAGATCCTTTTCTCCTTCTTTCGTGTCCAACCTGGTGTACATGTCTTCATATGCCTCTTGTTTAGCCTTTGCCACCTCTACCTTTGCCCTACGTTGCATCTCGATGTACTCCTTTCGCCTTTCCTCGGTCCTCTCAGTATCCCACTTCTTCTTCGCTAATCTCTTTCCTTGTATGACTCCCTGTATTTTGGGGTTCCACCACCAAGTCTCCTTCTCCCCTTTCCTACCAGATGACACACCAAGTACTCTCCTGCCTGTCTCTCTGATCACCTTGGCTGTCGTCGTCCAGTCTTCCGGGAGCTTCGGTTGTCCATCGAGAGCCTGTCTCACCTCTTTCCGGAAGGCCGCACAACATTCTTCCTTTCTCAGCTTCCACCACATGGTTCTCTGCTCTACCTTTGTCTTCTTAATCTTCCTACCCACCACCAGAATCATCCTACATACTACCATCCTATGCTGTCGAGCTACACTCTCCCCTACCACTACTTTACAGTCAGTAACCTCCATCAGATGACATTTTCTGCACAAAATGTAATCCACCTGCGTGCTTCTACCTCTGCTCATGTAGGTCACTATATGTTCCTCCCTCTTCTGGAAATAAGTGTTCACTACAGCCATCTCCATCCTTTTTGCAAAGTCCACCACCATCTGCCCTTCAAAGTTCCTTTCCTGGATGCCATACTTTCCCATCACTTCTTCATCGCCCCTGTTTCCTTTATCAATATGTCCATTACAATCTGCACCAATCACAACTCTCTCGCTGTCTGGGATGCTCAGAACTACTTCATCTAGTTCCTTCCAGAATTTCTCTTTCAACTCTAGGTCACATCCTACCTGTGGTGGATAGCCGCTAACCACATTATACATAACACCCTCAATTTCAAATTTTAGTCTCATTAATCGATCTGATACTCTTTTCACCTCCAAGACATTCTTAGCCAGCTCTTCCTTTAAAATAACCCCTACTCCATTTCTCTTCCCATCTACTCCGTGGTAGAATAATTTAAACCCTGCTCCCAAACTTCTAGCCTTACTACCTTTCCACCTGCTCTCTTGGATGCACAGAATATCAACCTTTCTCCTAATCATCATGTCAACCAACTCCTGTGCTTTTCCTGTCATAGTCCCAACATTCAAAGTCCCTACACTCAGTTGTATGCTCTGTGCATTCCTCTTTTTCTTCTGATGCTGGATCCGGTTTCCTCCTCTTCTTTGTCTTCGACCCACAGTAGCTGAATTTCCACCGACGCCCTGCAGGTTAGCAGTGCCGGGGGCGGGCGTTGTTAACCCGGGCCACGACCGATCCGGTATGGGATTCTTTAGATGAACGCTCATATTTGTTTGGCACAGTTTTTACGCCGGATGCCCTTCCTGACGCAACCCTCTGCATTTATCCGGGCTTGGGAACGGCCTACAGATTGCACTGGTTTGTGCCCCCATAGGGCTGCATTTTGTAAAAGGTGAATATAAATTAGTTTAAAATGTCTGCAAAGCGGATGTAGTTACAGAGGAGCAGTGTTGAATGTGTTTCATTCATTTCACACGGAAACTCGCTAGCTAGAGAAGGGGAGACTATAACAACCCATTGAGACGGAGGGAGGACCCAAATGCAGGACTCGGGAGACCCAGAGGTAATTCGGGAAAAACTTTTATTGTTCCAAGGTCGGGGATCAGGCAAATAGTCAAGTGCAGCAGCGGTAGTCAGGACGTCGAGCATAGAGAGCAGGTCCGCGGGCAGGCAGGAGTCGGTAGACGAGAGATCAATCAAAGGAGGCAGAAGTGTCAAAGGAGTCAGGCATACGGGGTCGGTCGGAGAACAGCCGGAGGTCGGTACAAACGGGTTCACGATCAGAGATACGGGAGTGCAAGAACGGGGCATGAGTTGTAACGATCTGGCGTCGGACCAGTTGTCCCCATAGTCCGATATACATTGGGGCCAATCAGCCAGCATGAATCAGCGCGACCGCGCGGGAACCCGCACAGCCAGGGCAGGACCGGCAGGACCATGACAGAGACATTGCCAAGGTCTGTGTGGTGACCATGTCTTTAATGTTACAGAGCTTTGAGAGTCTTTGTGAAGAAAGCTCTGTGAACATTTGTTAATGTGTCTCCTTTATAAGTTTATGCAAGTGTTTTTTTTTATATTCTTGTCATCAGTTGCGATGTAAATCACGTTATTTGTGTTAATGATATTTTTCCTTCCTCTTGTGTTTGTGACTCTTAAGTGTCAGAGCTTTGAGGGTCTTTGTGAAGAGAGCTCTGTGAACATTTGTCTCCTTTATCATACAGCGCGAGGATTAAACCAGGTTCAGAACAGCCAACGTGTGTGTCTTCTCATTCATCACACAACAAAATACACATTGCAGAATTAGACCCCCTACATGTACAGCATAATATTTAAATGCTGCTTCACCAACTTTGCCTTGGACTCTGCATTCCACTATTTGATCTGGGTAGGTCGATCTCAGAACTCTACTGGGTTTGTGTTCCGTAAGCATTTCTTTCATGTATTCAGGACCTAAACCATTTAGTGATTTATAGACCAGAAGCAGATATTTTAAATCTATTCTAAAGCTGGAAATGACTGTAAGGACTTTAGAATTGGAGTTATATGCTCTGACCGCTTTGTTCTGGTCCAAACCCGAGCTGCTGCATTCTGAACGAGCTGCAGCTGTTTAATGCTCTTTTTGGGGAGGCCAGTCAGAAGACCATTACAGTAGTAAAGTCTACTTGAGATAAAAGCATAAATGATATTTTCTTGGTCTGCTTATGCCTTCACTCTAGATGTTGAAAGTCAGGTCAAAATCTATCAGAAAACCAAGCTTTCGGACTTGGTGTTTGGTTTTTAGAGATAGTGAGTCCAGGTGGAGAAGTGGAATCGGGACCTGGAGATTGTGTTCCGTTGTCTCGCTTCACAGGAACTGCAATCCTGCTGGCAGAAGCTGGTTTTCATCGAGTTATCACACAATTCATTCCACCCTGCATCCACGGGTCTGTCTTCATTTCATGTCATGCATGATTTTCAACCTACCTGGTTTCCTGCCATACCCCTCAAGTCAATGGTGCCTTCTGCGTTGGCATTGTCGAGACAGGCAGGAAGGCCTGGGAGCAAGCCCAACATATGCTACTGCATTGGGGGCGGACATACAAGACTGCAGCAGACAGTAAACAGCCTGAACTACAAAGTGGGTCAACGAGTTTGGCTCTTGACCAAGCACCTTCCGCTTCGGGTGGAGTCCCTGAAGCTCGTTCCCAGATTCATTGGGTCCTTCCCCATTGCTAAAGTTGTCAACCCGGATGCTATGACCCTTGGGTCAAATTTTCCAGACCTTTAATTTTGATGATTATAGCTATGCAGATGACGCGCATTTATATTTAGCCGTGTCTCCAGATGACTACAGTCGAATTTAGGTGTTGTGGAACTGTCTAAAGCAGATAAATAACTGGTAAGTAAGTAAGTATGTTTCTTTCGGCTTGTCCCATTAGGGGTCGCCACAGCGTGACATCTCAGATGAACCCTCCTATCTGTTTGGCACAATATTTACGCCGGATGCCCTTCCTGATGCAACCCCTTTCGGGGAGTGGAAACAGATAAATAACTGGTTGAACCAAAATCTTCTTCAACTCAACCAAAACAAAAATGAGATCATTGTTTTTGCAAATAAAGAAGAGGATTGCTGTTAGTAAATACCTGGACTCACTATCTTTAAAAACCACAAACCAAGTCTGAAACCTTGGTGTGCTGATAAAATTGGACCTGACTTTAAAGTCATATCAAATCAATTATTAAAATTGCCTTTTACCATCAGAAGGACATACCTAGAGTGAAGGCTTGCATGTGTCAGCCAGACCAGGAGAAGCTCGTCCATTCTTTTGTAATGGTCTTCTGACTTTCCACAAAGAGCGTTAAACAGCTGCAGCTCATTCAGAATGCTGCAGCTCGGGTTCTGACCAGAACAAAGAGGTCACTACTCAAAGAGAAAATGGTTTCTCCAGCTCGAGTGCAGGGTCTTGTTGACACACCCAAACCACTCACAAAGAAAACGTTGTTGTTTTTGGGCATGTGCTCTTATTGTAGACATTTCATCCCAAATTATTCTGAATATTACGATCGTGTGTTCTCTCACCCTGGACAAGTCACTGACTTCCTCATCACATGTTAAATGGACACCTGAGGCTACCAGTGCCTATGAACACCTTAAGTATGCCAACCTGCCCTACTCTTGGGATCCTGGACTCATCCAAACCCTTCTTTCAGTTTGTAGAAGAACACCATGGAAGGATGACATCAGTGTTGCTTCAGCGCCATGGCGACTGTCTCTTTCCAGTGGAGTATTCAACTTGATCCAGTGGCATGAGGTCTTCTTGCTTGCCTTTGTGCGGTGGCAGCCTGGGAACAGGCTGCACTTGCTAGATGTTACTATGTGGGGTATGCACCACTTACTTTGAATGTCCCTCACTGAGTAAGTTCTACCTTGCAAGAAAAACATTCATCATACTAAAACATGGTGTTGTTGGGCCTTCCTCCTCAATCTGTCAACCCCATTACTATCATGCCACTTGATGAGGGGAATGAGGGGGAGCCACAATTAGAAAAGCAGAATTAAAATACCTATGTACACCTCGTGTTGACCTCTCTGGTATGCCCTTGCAAAATCCCTCTCCACTGCCACTGCGCAAAGCTCACATGAACTTGCTTCAATTCTAGTAAACCGTGCCCACTGAAACAACAGGCGGCACATCTACCACTTACATGGCAATTCCAACATGTCATGATGGACTTCATACAATTAACATCATGTGAAGGCAAGAAATATAGTCTGGTTATGGTTGGCATGTTTTAAAAATGCATTTAAGTATTTCCAGCGAAGCATGCGTCAGCATCTACAGTGGCAAAATTGTTGTTGACAGAAATGACTGTACTCCCAGATGGGGAATTCCTGAAAAACCTTCGTCTGACAATGGGAAGCACTTTGTAAATGAGGTGATGGCTCAGCTTTCGGTTATACTACAACTTGACCTCAAAACACATTGTATGTAGTTACCATCCCCAGTCCGGCGGTGCAGTAGGGAAAAAATAGGATTCTAAACGCTAAATTGAGTAAAAGTTGTGAAGACACGAAATTGAATTCGGTCAAGTGTCTGCCAGTTGTCTTGATATATATGAGGATGCATGTGCGTCCCAGGCATGATCTGTCCCCATTTGAGAGCCTCTTTGCAGGCCCTCTGAATCTTGAACTGCATCCTCCACACTTTCCAATGGACACACACTTTTGCGAGGAAAACATAATAATAATAATTGCACATCTTTGACGAACCTGCTCTCTGATGTCAGGAAACAGGTTCATATAGCACTACCAAGGCTGGCAGACGAACTGTCGGGTTTACCAATTCGACATTCATTAAACAGGACAAACAAGGAAGCAAAGACATCAGTTCAAGTTTGACAGCTTGCGAGGACAGAGGAAAGGAACTGTCTCATACAATTCACCACCTCACTTTTGTCTTATCCTCTCCTAAGCCACCTCTATTTATTTAGTTTCAAAACGCCCCTTATTTAAATGGATGTTACAAAAAGGAGACAGAGAAACAAAACATTGTTGGAAACAAAGTCTGCTTGTTTATTCATGTGTGGAAGATTGCTGAATACATGTGTGGTAATTGTCTCTTTAACAGGTGCTCCTGGCTCTCGCATTTCTGATGATTAGATGTTCTTGTTCTTGTGCTATCTCCTGTTAAGCGGGTGCAATGTTATCTAGAGCAGAGCAAAACATTTCTTTATTGGAAGCAGATGTATGCTAATTATATTCACAATTATTCCCTTTCATAATGTAAAATCTGGTGACTTCATGCTGATAAAGAACTTCCGGCGGAAAACATGGAGACATCAGCGCTGGCTGGGCCATTTCCATGTTCTCCTTTTGACCGACCTCTGCCTGTCCTCCGACCAACCCCTGTAACCTTGACGCTCTTGATACTGCTGCTCTCTCTGACTGACTCTCCGTCTTACAACCTTGGAACGAATAAATACCTTCCTTTAACTGCCTCCCTGTCTACCGAGTCGTGCATTTGGGTCCACCCTAGCATTCTGGTTATGACTATATATATATATATATATATATATATAAATTTTCTCCAGGCACTCCAGTTTCTTCCCACATCCCAAAAACATGCAACATTAATTGGCCACTCTAAATTGTGATTGTGACCGCAGCTGTTTGTCTCTATGTGCCCTGCAATTGGCTGGTGTCATGAGGCATGGGGCTGGGCCCACATGCAGGAATCCCAGGAAACGCATGGTGTTGAGGGTGGTTTTATTCCAGGCTAAGGTCATACACCTGTAAGCAGTCCAAAATAGGCAGAAGAACAAAAATACTGGGCTATAGGCGCGATCCAAAAACATGAAGCAAGGTCCGATGACTATGAGGCAACACTTGGCACTTGAACAAAAATGCAACAAGACTATGGAGGCACAGGGCAACTCGGGAGGACGTCCTCGAAGAGGAACCCAAAGGCACAGCAGGAACCAAACAGGAGCAGGTGACGGCTTCAGACGAAGGCCTTCTAAGGCATGGTCGCGAGCCGGCGGCTGCTGACGCTGGTGGACCACCAAGGCTTGGATGAAAGGCTGCTGTGGTTCAGGTGCCGTCGAGGCATGGACTTCAGGCGGCCAAGGATCGGTCGCCGCCGAAACAGGAGCGGGAGGTGGCCATGAATCATTTCCCCCGATGCATGGTTGTCAGGCGGCCAAGGGACGGTCACTGGCAGAGCGTGGTTATCTGGCTGCCGAGGGTCTGTCACTACTGAGGCGTGGATGTGGATCGGCTGTGGTTCGGTCACCACTGAGGCATGGACGTGGATCGGCTGTGGTTCGGTCGCCACCGAGGCGTGGACATGAATCGGCTCCGACTCAATCCCCACCAAGGCAAGGATGGGAATCAACTGTGGGTCGGTCGCCACCGATGCATGGACAAGTGTCGGTTGTGAATCTATCTTTGGAGAAAAAACAAGGGGACTCGGCTGGTTGATTACGCCATGCTAAAGCCGGTCCATGAGAATCACAATTTCAGCATTCCTCCACGCCAATTGCTCCTGCGTACGGCAGCAGAAGACAGCAAAGTCTTCGGTCTACTGCACCAGAAAGGCTGCGGACTCTTCATCCCTCTGGGATGCAAAGCTTTGCATCAACCAGCTTAGAGTCCGCTGTCTTGGTCGTTGGTGAGGTGTTGGTGGAAGTCGGCTGAGGCGCGGTCGAGACGAGACGAGACGTGGATGGACGTTGGCTGTGGCTTGACCCTTGCTGGAGCGGAAGAGAGATCTTGCTTTGACTTGGTCGCCAGCGCTGAGAGAGTGAAAATCTGCTGTGGTTTTGCCGCTAGCCTGGTGTGGGTGGCAGTCTGCTCTGGCTCAGTCGTCACCAAGGTTTAAGCGAGAGTCCACTGTGGCTCAGTCGTCGGCATGGTACGAGCCATAGTCTGCGGATGCTCGTTCACCGGCGAGGTGTGGATGGACATTGGCTGTGGCTTGGTCATCGCTGGGGCGGAAGCGGTAGTCCGCTATGGTTTGGTCGCCGGCAGGGCGTTGGCAGAAATCTGCTGTGGTTCAGTCGCCGGCGAGGCGTGGGCAGACGTCGGTTGTGGCGTGGTCGGTGAGCATTGGGAGACACAAGGCGGCACCTTACTTAGGCATCTCCTCTGGCCCCCACATGGAGGGCCCGGATAGATGGTCGAACGGGCCCCCCAGAAAGGATCGGAGGAAGAGGATTTGCTAAGGCACTCGAGGGCTGGAAGCGTGGGTCGGCAAAACTAACTCACTGGGACTGAACACTGGGAGAGAAAAACCAAAGTCAGTCTCTGAGTCACAATCAGGCAGCTTGTTGTATAAATTCAGGTCTTCCTCATAATCTGAAAAATCCGAGTCCATCAAAATACGTGGTGGTGAGCAGGTCGTGGTCGGGAAATAATCATGACACCCGGGTGGTGCAGATGGCAAGGTAAGAGAGAACAACAAAACAGAGCCCACTCCAATAGGGGAGGCTTGGTCCTCAGGCTGGGAGTGCCGGGAGGCAGACCGGCTGCGTGTCTGGCGGCGTGGCTGGCGACGCCGCGTTTTCCCTGCTGGGTCCTGTTCTGCCCAGTTCATTCTGTCATGAGCATGAGACATGGGGCTGAACCCAAATGCAGGAATCCCAGGCAAAGGCATGGTGTTGAGGGTGGTTTTATTCCAGGCTAAGGTCATACACACATAAGTAGTCCAAAATGGGCAGAAGCACAAAAACGCTGGGCTATAGGCAAGATCCCAAAATGAAGCAAGTTCCGATGACTATGAGGTAACACTTGACACGTGAACAAAAACGTAACAAAATGATGGAGGCACAGATATGCTGTGACAAGCTGATGCTCTACACAAAACTTGCAAACTTACATACAGTAGAGGAGTATCCCACAATGCAGTAATGAAAATACAACAAACTGGCAAATGCCGATGATACATTCAAAACTTAAAAGCCTGGTCTAAGTGTACAATGTAAAGCAACTGCGTGGCAGCTGTCAGGTGGTACCGACCCGGGTAGTGGTTTGGTCAGGCCCCTCACAGAAAGCACCACCCAGGGCAGTGGCTTGGGCATGCCCCTGTCAGGCTGACAACCAGTTCAGGGTGTACCCTGCATCCTGCCCGTCGACAGCTGGGATAGGCTCCAGCACTCCCTATGACTCTTGTAAGGATAAGCAGCTAAGAACAGGGATGGATGGATGGATGGATGGATGGATGGATGGATGGATGTACGCAGCATGATAGCGCGGCTGTAAAGCGTTGGCCTAACAGTTCTGAGAACCGAGGTTCGATCCCGGCCCCGCCTCTGCGGAGGTTGCATGTTCTCTCCGTGCCTACATGAGTTTTCTCCGTGCACACCGATTTCCTTCCACATCCCCAAAAACATGCATCAATTGGAGACTCAAAATTGCCCATTGGTGTGATTGTGAGCATGACTGTTCCCTGGCTCAGTGTGCCCTGTGATTGACTGGCAACCAGTTCTGGGTGTACCCTGCCTCCTGCTCGATAACAGCTGGATTAGGTTACAGCATTCTCGCGACCCTCGTGAGGAGAAGTGGCTCAGAAAATGGATGGACCCCCCCCAAACCTACAGTTCTACATCTACATATATAAAAGTCTCTACGAACGAAAGATTCAGGTTATGAAAAGTCTTGCTGAATTTTTTTTTGTCTCGAGTGTTGGATATGATTTTTTAGATCAATACAAAAGTCCGTTAATCACCTGGTGGGAGCGGTCCCAGGGTCCGCTCGATTGTCCGGACTGTGAGAGACCTAATACATGGTATGCAACAACATCCGCATAGCACCATGATAGCCGCAAACACAGCAATAGAAACTAGCACAGAGCTGAATACACCTCCTGGGGCCGAACTGTATCCACTTTCTTTTCCAGATCCCTCCATTGTGGTGTCAATTGAAAAGGCTTCCCCACGTGCTCACCTGTGTCGGTTGATTACATTTTAAACTCATCAGTGTTTGTTGTGTCTGTGTCAGCTCAGCACCACCACCTTGCCGTGCCTCATACCACACCGTTACATTGCTGTCCACAGTCACTCCTTCACTTCTTTCATCCTGTATAACAGATTCGAGCGCCAGCATGGTCCACACAAAGCATATTGATGCGAGGCAAAGCAATAAAATCGTAATCGTAAAAGAACTCGGACATTCGCGTCCTAAGTTTTTCAGACACAGACATTGTTGACATTGTTAATTGTTTTTTAGGCACAAACATTGTTGACATTGTTGACATCTTTGATTTAGACTCAATTCTGTTCATCTTCACCTTCCCTCTCTTGACCTGCCCGTCCGAGCAGTCAACTTTCACGCTCACCATTGTCAGGTACAAAGTCAGGTGCCGGTCTCAACTGCGAGTAATGATACCACTTATGACCCTTGGTCTCCAATTGGACGGCGTGTGAGGTTCTAGCCAGAACCCTGAATGGTCCTTTCCAGCGAGGGTCAGTCCACTTCCGGGACAGCACTCGGAGGTAGACGCATGGAGTAATGTCGGGATCCCGTGGTGTTGATGAAGTGTTGATAGCCGCCTTTTCCTTGACCTGTGCAGACACACTGGAAACAAGTGCATGAAGATACTTCCAGTACGCAGCATGTGTTAAATCCAGAGTCGGCAAGTCAGCCGGCGGAACCAAGGTGGAGCTAGGACCTGGCATTAGGCGACCTGGTAACAGTTCAAATGGTGCGAACCCAGTAATTTTGTGAACAGTTTGGCGGACCACCAACAAAGCCAGGGGCAACGCCCTGGGGCGTGTAGCCCGCCACTTCTTTTGCAAGGGCATCCGCCCTCTCATTACCTTTCGCCACCATGGTGTTGGCCTTCGAATGTCCCGGGACTTTTACAATGGCCAATTCGTGAGGACCCTTAATTGCTTCATACAACGCTCCATGAGAGCCTTATGGGCAATTTCTTTGCCCTTCACTGCCAACCAGCCATTATGCGGCCACCCTTTTAGATCAATCAGGGCCACTGAGGCTGCATATGCCGGATCTGTATACACAGTCAATTGCTGTCCTGGGCATTGCTCCAAAGCCAACACCAGAGCCAACACCTCCGCCGCCTGAGCGGAGGGTTTTATTGTCAACTTCTGAACCAGGAAAAATGATCCTTTCCACTCCACCACTGCTGCTGCCGCATGCAGTGTGCCATCCTTTGCACCCCAACAGCACCCATCCGTGAACATAACCCGTCCACCATCCAATGCTTCCGCATACAGGTCCTCACGGACCTTTTGATCCCTCTGTACCTTCCGAGCACACTCATGTGCTCCCTCCAGGTGGTGGTTGGCAATGTTCACACCGTCATGCACGTATGTCACATTCGGTGCCGTCAAAGTCTTCATCATCCGTGTTTGGCATATGGGTGTCAACGTAAAAGCTCCGGATGCCACAAATGCCGATACCGCGTGGTCCGTCAATACCTGGACTGGATATCCCATCACCACGTGTGCCGTTTTCTGCAAGACTTTGGCCAGACCCGCAGCGTACCTGATGCAGTCTGCCTGCTTCTGTTCAATCCCGTCTAGTGGCACACTACAATACAGCAACACTGCCCTATGTGGCCCATGTCTTTGATACAGTGCTGCGTTCACTGTTTTATCGCTGATGGCTACATCTAGATGGAAGACCTTGCTGTAATCTGGTGTGGCCAGGGCTGCTGCAAATGCCAATTCCTGAATTAATTGTACAAACAATGCATCATCCTCTGGGGTCCACTGCAGGGTGGCTTTCAAATTCCGGACCCCCTGTTGTTTAACCAGAGCCCGCAGGCCTGCTGTTTTGTCCACATACCATGGGATGTAGGCTCTGCTATAGCCACAGAGCCCCAAAAATGACAGCATGTCCTCCACTGTTTCCGGATGTGGGTGCCGCAATATGGAACTGCGGTGATCTGGGGACATGGCCAAACCGGCTGGTGTGATTACGCGTCCCAAGAAAACCACAGACCTACGACAACACTGCAACTTTTTCCTCGACACCTTAAAGGCCAGGTCAGCGAGCTTGACCAGCACTGCTCGTGCGGCTTCAATGCACAGCTGCAATGAGGAGATCATCCACATACTGCAGGAGCACTGAGCCTTGGGGCAACTCACATGAGGACAGCAAGTCCTTCAGGACCTGATTTAAATTCCTGGTGAGTTTTTGAACCCTTGTGGAAGTCTTTTGTACTGGAATTTCACTCCCTTACAGGTAAATGCGAACACGTGTCGTATTGATTCTGCCAGTGGTAAGCAGAAATACACATTTGCCAAGTCAATCACTGTGTACCACTGTTTTTGTGGGCCCAAGGATGATAGGATGCGGTGGGGATCAGGAACTGGCAGAACAGGAGTTACGGTGATGTTATTGACAGGCCTCAAATCATGGGCCATCCTCCACGTCACCCCATCCGCCTTTTGAACTGGCCGTAGGGTGTGTTCCACGAGGAGGCTGATGTTTCCAACACCCCCGCATCCCACAATCCGGCCACTGTGTCTTCCATACCTTTATCTGCTTCCTGAGGCCATCGATATTGAGGACGGCGGACCGAAATGGAACAATCAACCTCCAAGTGGATCAGCTGAACTGTATGACACAAACCAACATCAAATGGACCCTGCGACCACAAGGCCTGCGGCATTTGATCCAACATAGCCTGTGCGGACTCATGATCAGTCTGCTCCCGCCCATGATGGCGATCCAGAAAAACCAACTCGAGGTCTGCCTCGTCCACCATTTTTGCAATAATCCTAAAACTGTTAGCTGAGGCAGAGTGCCACACATCTGGAATTTCCGTTATCATTCAATCGTGCTGTTGTGTTGATCTTTTCAACCATCGGCCCCAGTTGACGGGGCTCTTGGCCTGGTGACACTGCCAGTGTTACATGGGGCAGACCTTCCTCACCCATTTTGAACCATTGTTCTTGCTCTGGCGACAACTGCACATTCGCTGCCACTCCCTCTGGGCCTACAAAGATGCATGGTGACTGTAGTGTCCAATCATCTCCCTCGATTTCTTCAAACGCATCTCTATATACTTCATCCGAATCCCTATCGTAATATAGTGTGCAATGCAACGGGTCCACTGGGGGGTGGTATTGTGCCAAAGCCTGGATCCATGGTTTCCACAGTAGATACGTAGAGTAGACACCTCCTCCGAATGGGGTCTCTGGACTCAGCCAAGCCCAGTATATTCGTGCAGTCTCTGGTACTGTAGAGAGTGGGGCCATCAACCACTGGCCTCTTGTCGTCACTGGTTGGGTGCATTCCAAGACCTGTCCATCAGGAAATGTCACTGTGAGTCCCTGTTTGCCACAAAGAATTTGGGCTCTTAGTGCTGTTAATATGTTTCGACCCATCAAATTAATGGGAGTATCCATTGCATGGACATAGGAATGATACAATTTCTGTCCAGTATTTGTGATTTCCGTTTTCAAAGGCCTGGTGAAAGGCAGAGTCTGAGGACGTCTCGAGAAGCCGACCAACATTGTAGCTCGTTTCGACAACGCTGTGCTTGGCAGTGACATGTTGATCGAAGAGTGTGTTGCTCCCGTGTCCACCAACATCTGGATTGGAGTACCCGCCACCGTCAACTTGAAGCATTGGCTCTGCCTGGCCACTGCTTCCCGAGCTTCCCAGGCCCCCCTATTCGTCCGGGCCGTACCATGGGTCAGCCTGGTAATACTGACCCTGTGGGTTTGGCTGCGGCCAAGGGCGGGGCTGTTGTGGCCCTCCCTGGTTCTGTGTCCCCGCTTGCTGATTTCTTTGCTCTGGCCCCGGCGGTCGTGGGTTGCCATAATAGTCCCGAGCCCAATGATCTGGGGATGCACAATTGAAACAGGTCCCGGGAGCAAATCCATTCCGTCCTCGACCTGGGAAGGTAGCACGACCACGCCCTCTGTATCCACCACGGAATCCTTGTCCTCGGCCCCGTACAGCCCCCACTGGAGTCTGATACATTTGCTTTTGTTTTGCCTTCTCCTGCTTTGTTTCACCATGCAACTTTACAAGCTGTAATTTAACCAAACTCGTCGCCAGAGCATCAGTCTCCTTCTGGTCTTTGTCTGCTTTTTAAATCCGGCAGTGATGTATCAAATGCCTCTTAAACCGCGGCTCCGGGCAGACCAGAATATCTTGATCTGTCCTCAAAATCGTCTGCACCTCGTTTGGGACCCCATTCAACATCGCCGTCCTAAACATAATCTCGGCCTCTTGACAGCTGGATGGATGTTTGCCTGTGGTGTCAATCCACAGCTCCATCGCTTGAGCATAATGTTGCTCCGGAGTCACATCCTTTCCGTAATTAAATATTGTAGGAGCGACATCCACTGGAGATGGAAAGGCTGCCCTCAATTCTCTAAACATGACATCTGACACCTCTGCCAGTGGCGTTTCACTTCCCAAATGGCGGGTGCCGGATGCCACCTCAATATTCTGTAATTGAATTAGGTAACATGATCCCAAGATAGCTTGTCTAAAATCCCCCAATGCGACTCCCTGTCCTGACATCGCCGCCAAAAATTTAGTAATCCAGGCTCGTGCCCCTTTATGCAGGGGTGGCATTTTCTCCACCAACGCAGCCACATCCCGAAGCACCAGGGGCTCATAGCGGCGACCCGCGTGTGTTACAACTAGGGGTGCCATAATTTGGCCCTGTTCCTGCTGTGCCATCACCTTGCCCTTACTGCGAGTATTATAACCTCGCCCCGCCCCCGGCGACTCATCATCCATTTCCTTTTGTCATTCCCCTTCACTCAGCGCCTTGAGCATGTGCCGCTGTTCTCGCATTACCACACCTTCTCCCTCCTCACTCTCAGGTGCAACCTCCCCGCGTTTTAAATCGCCCAGCGTTGCCTGCTCATAATTTGTCATCCCTGTCATCACTTCATCCAACATTCCTCTTTCTTCCCGTTGCACTCTATATCCTTCAAACAACTTCCATGATGCCTTTTTCTTCGTCTGCTCTGGCGCGCCTTTGCTCCCCTCAGCTGGGGTGCCCCTCCATTCTCCTATCGCCGCCTCTGGTGTCCTTGTGGGCGATATCACTTGACTATGCTGCTCTCCCCGCATTCTGTTTCTCTCGTTATTCACCGCGTGCTCAATCAACTGAACCGTGCCTGGGGTCATTCTTGACCCGTCATCCTCGACGTCCAGTACCCTGCGGCCACCCAATGTTACCACTGGGGCAATCACTGGTGCCGTCGGGTACGACGGTGGCTCAAACACATATTGCTGAGCCTGTCCGCTCTCTGGCAACTGGGGATAGATTCCTCTTACCCCCTCTATCGTCTTTCTTCTCTCATCCACTTTATCAACCGACGCAGGCACTTTCTTCACAACTTCCTCACACTCCATACTTATCGCCGCTAACGCAGTTACAATCGTTGCCAACTGGTGTATGCCACGTCTATCTTTCTCACTTCCTTCTCCAACTTAACACGCTGTCTTCAACTTGCTTGATCTTTATCTTCTTTCAAGCGTCGAAAATTCGCCAACATTCTACTTTCTTTTTTCTGTAACTGCCTCGCCTACTTTGACATATCCCACGTTCCGGGCTCTCCTTGAAACAGCTCATCTTTCTTTAACTTCAAAAACACCTTCTGGCTACGCTCCCGTTCCTTCTTAATTTTCATTCCTTCAATTCCACTTATTAACTGAGTCTCCAATTTCACATAATGGCCGTTTATCTCCGACCACACATCGTTCCCTTCATATGGCTTCTCACACCCGAGACCACTGTCACACTTAGTTTCACAATCCACCATCTTTCACCTTTTCACACAGAACAACAGTTTGGTATTCCACTCACACCGCTTCCACACTGATACGTAAATCCCAGATTTTACACCATATCTTAACCACGAATAGTTCCAAACTATTCTAGTAGGTAAATCCCAGATTTTATACCCTACTAACGTCCACACTTTTACAATATTGCCCCCTCCGATAATCCTTCCCCTTACAATTTACACACTCCAATATGCAGAATTTAGACGTTTTAGTAACAGGTATTCTGCTCATCTTTTCGACGTGGCCACTCGAGGAAGGAAGGTCGGATTTGAGGCTTTCTTATCAGGTCGTCACCTGGTGTGGACGTGGGTCCCAGACCCTGAGTCCCAGACTCTGTAGTTTTCGCTAAGTCCCAGACTTCTTTACCTTTCTTGCATCACGTCGGGGTCACCAAGAATTGTTGGATATTATTTTTAGATCAATACAAAAGTCCGTTAATCTTCTGACTCCAAATGGTGACCTTACCCAACCACCACTCATCCAAGAATTTGCGCGCTCGTTCTGCAAAGAAAGGACCAGGAAGCCGGCGTTTTACACGCAAGTAGATTTATTCCTTCAACAAACACCTGGGTCTTGGGTCCCTCTCAATACAACCCTGTACGTCTCTGTTCCCTCCAGCCGACGTACTCCACATCCGAGTTGCCCAGGACAATTTAACAGTACAATCTACTAATTCACTATTGGTTATGTGTCTCCTGCAGTTATCCTTAGCACTCTCTCATTGGTCTTTTTTGGTCCGCAGGATGGTGGGCCGACTCCTCCCGCCTGCGGTTGTTGATGTTTTGTTGCTCCCGTCTCCCTCTAGGTCTGGGTCAAGCGTCGTCGCCTGGGTCAAGCGTCGCGTCACGTCACACCTGCTGATTGTGGTCATCACCACCCAACCGTCGAGAACATTCCGTTCTAGCACGCTATCTGCTGTAATCACTTTCTTGCCACATTCTTGCACTGCAACTTTTCATCCACAGACTTTCACACATTAAGCAGTATTGCAAATACATCGCCTTGTTGATTAACTTTTATACATTTCATTTCCTTTACGAGTTACGAAAGAAATTCAGGATAAGAAAGGAGAAAAAATGGGACTGGATTCAACCGAACGTAAAAGTCCTGTACTTTATCTTCGTCTGAAAGCGGCGTGATAGAGCTGCTCTCTCATTGGCCACCGCTGGAGCACATTCCTGGCATCACATTGGCAAGAAGCGATGTCAATCTTTAGCCATGACGCACATCCTGTCTCTTGGTATGTGTGGCACAATAGAGCAGGTCCCCCCATTGGCTTGCATGTAGCATTTTCCTGGCATCACACCTGTGGCTCTTAGCGACTTTGGGACGTCAATCTTTACCCGTGATGCACTTCCTGTATATTCGTCACCGAATCCATTGTCGTACGCTCGCGCACACTGTACATTGTCTTTGCAGATTTGTTCATTGTTTTTCACCAGTGGCCCATGAAATTGATGGCTAGTGCCAGTGAGGAGAAGAAGAGAGTTGTTTTGTTCATCAAAACAAAACAAGAAATCTGCGAGTAATATGAAAAAGACATGCGTGAATGTGGCTTTATGCTGCTGCTTGACTTGAGAGGTTCGAAGCGGAGGTTGAACCTGAAGTTGAGGAAATCGTTTCACTGGGAAAGACTGCGGAGGACATCGATGACTTGGTTCACCACAAAGATCTTTCAATGGAGAAGTTAATGGCTGGAGGTGATGCAACATACGACAATGCAGTAACAGTTTGCAGCATTGAGGAGAGGGGGGCTTGGAACAGATTAGGCTATTTCCATGTAAAATGGGTTTCTACTCATGAAAGTTTCCCGTGAAGAAACGACTTCCGGAAGTGATTAATTTCGGAAATAGAGGTACCATACTCATTGACTTATAAGCAAGTTAGCAATGCCACCTCTAATTTGCATCCCAGCCTTTTCTTTATTTTTCTGTATTTGGCCCTAGATTAAAAAAAAACGTTTGTACACCCCTGGTCTAGCTCCTTCTACAATTTCTCTTTCACCTCGAGAACACATAGTGGGGGATAGACACTTATCATACATTAACACCGTCAAGTTCAGGTTTAAGCCTCATCACGAAATTTGATACTCTTATTCACCTCCAAGACATTCTTAGCTAGGGCTTCCTTTAAAATAACCTCCATTTAATTGCTTCCCCCATCTTCACCATAGTTGAATAATTTCAACCCTGCCCCTAAACTTCTTACCTTACTGCCTTTCATGGACAAAAACTATCGCAAATGTTTTGCTTATTTTGTCAACCAACTCCCCAGGTTTTTCTGTCATACTCCCAATTTTCAAAGTCCCGAAATTCAGATATCTGTGATTTCCTCTTCTCTTTCCATTGTAGAACCCATTTTCCACCCCTCCTTTGTTTTCGACCCAGAGTGTTGCTGTTCCACATGCGCCCTGTAGGTGCAAGACATTAACCTGGGACACAACAAAATCCCAAAATAATTAATTGTATTATCATAATTTCTCGAGTATAATGCGTCCTGAAGTTTAATGCACAAAAAAAGTTGACCTAAAAAAATCAGGAAAACCCTTCTACCAAGATAGAATATACTGTGCCACAGACTGAATGCTGAGACAGTTGATGAACTTTTTGACAATTTCACCTCAAAAATCACAAATGCCATGAATGCTGTCATTCCAGTTAAACTAGGACCATCTTGAGGTGACCTAGAACATCGTGGAGGAGCACAATGATGGTCAAGAGATCTAAATCATGGTGTAGGAAAGCGGTACGCAAGTGGCGAACAACTAAACTCCAAATTGACTATGACCTCTACAGACAGTGTCTTTGTAATTTTAACCAAGAGTTAGTTAGAGCTAGACAGCAACACTTTTCTGAAAACATCAGTAAGAACCTCAACAATACTCGTGCTCTATTTGCTGTGGTTGACAAACTTACAACACCCCCGAATCAGATAGATGCAGAATTCGTAACAGCTGACAAATGCAATGAGTTTGCCTGTTATTTTAGTGAAAAAAAAATGGTCAAATGTCAGCACAAATCAACAAAAAGATAGAATGACACCCAGAGAAAACTCTATTAACTTGTCAGAATTTGATACAGTTGATCAAAAAAAAAAAAAAAACTGTAGAGAAAATTGTTCAGCAGTTGAACCATCAACGAGCTGTCTCGATTCAATACCATCCGACTTTTTCAAAAGTATTGTGTAGTCAGTCCTACCTGCTTTGCAGCAAATAATCAATTGCTCACTTCAGTCTGGCGAGTTTCCCAAAGCTCTTAAAGTAGCTGCTGTTAAGCCTCTTTTAAAAAACTGAGCACTGGACAATTCCATGTTAGGAAGCTATAGACCCATCTCAAATCTCTCATTCATAGCCAAGATTCTTGGGAAAGTTATTTTTAATAAACTCAGCAATTTCTTGAATTTAAATGGATTTTTTGACATATTTCAATTAGGTTTCCGAACACATCACAGTACAGAATCTGCTCTTATCAAAATGCTAAATGATATAAGGTTCAATACTGACTCGGGAAAGATGTCAATTTTGGTCTTGTTGGATCTCAGCACGGCTTTTGATATGGAAGATCACAATATACTGCTAAACAGGTTGGAAACGTGGGTAGGACTAAATGCAATGGTCCTTAAATGGTTTAGATCCTACCTAGAGAAAAGGAGATACTTTGTGACCATTGGAGGTGCTCAGTCTCAGCGAATAGCAATGATCTCAAGGGTCAGTTCGCGGACCTCTCCTATTCAGCCTCTATATGCTACCCTTGGGTCAAATTCTTCAAAACTTTAATTTTGACTACCATAGCTATGCAGATGACATACAGTTGTATTTAGCAGTGTCTCCAGATGACTACAGTTCAATTTAGGTATTGTGCCACTGTATAAATCAGATAAATAACTGGATGAGCCAAATTTTTCTTCAACTAAATCACAACAAAACTGAGACAATTACTTTTGGCAACAAAGAAAAGAGAATTGCTATTAGTAAACACCTGGACTCTCTATCTTTAATAACCAAAGGCCATGTCCGAAACCTTGGTGTTCTGATTGATTCCGACCTGACTTTCAACAATCATATCAAATCAATCACACTTCTACCATCTGAAGAACATATCGAGAGTGAAGTCTTGTATGTGTCAAGCAGACCAGGAAAAGCTCATCCATGCTTTTATCTCAAGTAGACTTGACTACTGTAATGATCTTCTGAGTGGACTCCCCAAAACGTCCTGGCTTCCAGTCATCTTTAAAATAGATTTTAAAGTTCTGCTTCTGGTCTATAAATTATTAAATGATTTAGGTCTTGAATACATGAAAGAAATGCTTGCAGAATACAAACCCAGTAGAGCTCTGAGATCGACTGATTCAGGTCAAATAATGAAGCGCAGAGTCCAAAGCAAACATGGTGAAGCAGCATTTAGCTATTATGATGCATACAAATGGAATAAATTGCCAAGAGAGGTGAGGTCAGCTCCAAGTGTGAATGCTTTAAAATCCAAGTTGAAAAGTTATTTCTCATGCTTTTTAGAATATATTCACTGATCATATTACTTGCACTGTATGGGGTTTTGATTGTGATTTTTTTCATATTTTGTTTGTCATTTTTATTGGTTTTATTCCATTTTAAATGTTTTATCTCTTTGTTATAAAATGCCTTTAATCATGTAAGGCACATTGAGTTACCTTGTGTATGAAATGGGCTATACAAATACATTTGCTTTGCTTAGTTTTGCTAACGTTAGACTAATCCAGGGCTCGGGAACCTATGGCTCGCTAGCCAAACCTGGCTCTTTTGATGGTTCCGTATGGCTCGCAGAGCCCTCATAACGACATACTGTATACAGCAAGGGTGCTCAATGTGTCGATCGTGAGGCCTGCCACGTCAGACTGGCATCTTCCCCCACCATCGGAGCCAACTCACCACCAGGTGGTGATCAGTTGAGTGCTCCGCCCCTTTCTTCACCCAAGTGTCCAACACATGCGGTCGCAAGTCCGATGACACGACCACAAAGTCTATCATCGAACTGCGACCTAGGGTGTCCTGGTGCCAAGTAAACATGTGAACACCCTTATGCCTGAACATTGTGTTCGTTATGGACAATCCGTGATGAGCGCAGAAGTCCCGTAACAGAACACCACTCAAGTTCTGATCGTGGGGGTCCGTTCTTCCCAATCACGCCCTTCCAGGTCTCACTGTCATTGCCCACGTTGTCATTGAAGTCCCCCAGCAGAATGATGGAGTCACCAGAGGGGGCGCGCTCCAGCACTCCAAAAAGTGTGGGTACTCTGCATTGCTGTTTGGTGCATAAGCACAAACAACAGTGAGGACCCGTCCCCCTACCTGCAGGCGGAGGGAGGCTACCCTCTCATCCACTGGGGTAAACGCCAACGAACAGGCCCAGAGCTGGGGGGCAATAAATATACCCACACCTGTTTGGCGTCTCTCCCCGTGGGTAACTCCAGAGTGGAACAGAGACCAACCCCTCTCAAGAGGAGTGTTACCAGAGCCCAAGTGGTGCGTAGAGGTGAGTCCAACTATATCTAGTCGGAACTTCTCGATCACACGCAGGCTCCTTCCCTGCCAAAGAGGTGACATTCCATGTCCCTAGAGCTAGTTTCTGTAGCCAGGGATCAGATCGCCATGGTCCCCACACCTTTGGCCACCGCCCAACTCACATTGCACCCGACCCCGATGGCCCCTCCCACAGGTGGTTAGCCCATGGGGTGGGGGACCCATGTTACCTGTTTGCCATGGGTGACCCTACCAGGGGCATGAAGCCCAAGATGACTTCATCAAGACACACAAACCCGTCTACCATGATAAGGTGACGGCTCAAGGAGAGGTTCCTGGAGGTACTGCAATACCAGGTGGATGTGTGGAGTGGATGGACCAAGCCCCTATTCTATCTCCCTGTTCCAAAAATCTATTTAATATATGGTCCCCGGATAGGGGACGTATCAGATATTAAATTGAACTGAATTAAACAGATACCACACTTGATCTTAGCCAAAAGGCTGAGAACCGAAACCGGAGTGCCTGAAGAAAAGAACATGCAAACTCCACACTGGGATTTAAATGCCACTTCTCAGAAATGTGAAGCTAATGCTCTAACCAGTCACTCCACTGTACCGCTAGGACTGTATTGTTGGTCCTTATTTTATGCTGACCTTTTTTTTTTGTCAGTGTCTCTCAGAGTTTGTACTGTTACGGCTTCTACTTGCGTGTTATGCAGTTGGGCTCACAGTTCTGAGGACCCGGGTTCAATCCCGGTCCCGCCTGTGTGGAGTTTGCATGTTCTCCCCGTGCCTGCGTGGGTTTCCTCCCACATCCCAAAAACATGCAATATTAATTGGACACTCTAAATTACCCATAGATGTGATTGTGAGTGCGAATGGTTGTTCGTCTGTATGTGCCCTGTGATTGGCTAGCAACCAGTTCAGGGTGTACCCCGCCTCCTGCCCATTGACAGCTAGGGCTCCATCCGGCTGGGATGAGAATCAGCACCTCCAAATGTGAGACTATGGTCCTGAGTTGGAAAAGGTTGGCGTGCCCTCTCCAGCTTGGGGATGAGATCCTTCCCCAAGTGGAGCAATTCAAGTATCTTGGGGTCTTGTTCACGAATGAGGGAAGAATGGGGTGGGAGATCGACAGACGGATCGGTGCAGCGTCTGCAGTGATGTGGATTTCGTATCGGTCCGTTGTGGTAAAGAGGGAGCTAAGTCGAAAGGCGAACCTCTCAATTTAGCAGTCATTCTACGTTCCTACCCTCACCTATGGGCATGAGCTGTGGGTCGTGACCGAAAAAACAAGCCCCGGATACACGGGGCTGAAAGGACTTTCCTCCGCAGGGTGTCCGGGCTCTCCCTTCGAGATAGGGTGAGAAGCTCGGTCATCCGGGAGGGGCTCAGTGTTGAGCCACTACTCCTCCGTTTTGAGAGGAGCCAGATGAGGTGGCTGGGGCATCTGATCTGGAAATCTCCCAGACGCCTCCCTGGACATGTCCCACCGGAAAGAGACCCCGAGGACGTCCCGGGACAACCAGGAGAGACGATGTCTCTTGGCTGTCTTGGGAACGCCTTGGGATCCCTCCCGAAGAGCTGGAAGAAGTGGCTGGGGAAAGGGAAGTCTGGATAACACTGCTGAAGCTACTTCCCCTACCACCTGACCCGGAGAAGCGGTAGAAAATGGATGGATTAAATCCCTTGGAATAAATAGAATCTGTCAGAGAACGCGAAGTGGGCTGCAAGCGCTCAAGGATCAATGCATCATGCTTTAATACAAAGAAATTCAAGAACAAATGAGAAAAAAAGGTGATTGAAATTCCATCAGCATGGAAGAGGTTACAACAGGTCTTTGAGGGTCAGATTTGTAGTTGATAGACAGGTGTTCAAATACTTATTGGCGGCTGTATGTAATAAATCTTTAAAAAAATCATACATTTTGATTTCTGGATTTTTCTTTTTAGATTATCTCTCCCACAGTGGATATGCACCTACGATGAAAATTTCAGACCCCTCCATGATTTCTAAGTGTGAGAACTTGCAATATAGCAGGGTGTTCAAATACTTATTTTCTTTACTGTGTATCAATGAGAAATGGTGCATGTATATTATACAGCTCAGCACACACTGCAGCCCACTTTTGGAGTCATTGTTCTTGAACTGTAAGCTGTTTTACACGGCATGTGAATTCGCCTCTTTCGTTCTCGCAGGTGTTTAGATTCCGCCTCAAGCTAGCATGAACAACAATACCCCTGTAGTTATAACATACCCTCTGGTCTCAGGAAAAAAAGCAGGAACACCACCCAAGTCTGCCAATGCAAAACCACTGTCCCCGATGTCCATGCTATGTTGCAGAGGCATGTAAACCAGAACAGCCCAATAACATCCAGAGCCTTTCGGAACTCTGGCCGAATCTCATCCACCCCCGGGATCCTGCAACCAAGGAGTTTTATAACCACCCTGGCGACCTCAGCGCCAAAGAGATAGAAGAGTCCGCCTCAGAGAACCCAGACTCTGCTTCCTCATGGGAAGGCATGTCAGTAAGTATTCTCTCAACTGACTCACAGTGTCGTGAGTTCAAGTCAGCACCACCCCACCCTCACTATACACAGTGTTGATGGTACACTACTTCCCCCTCCCGAGACGCCAGACTGGATGAGAATTTCCAGGTAGTCATCTTGAAATCGTTTTCCATGGCCTCACCAAACTCCTCCCACACCCGGGTTTTTGCCTCAGCAATCACCAAAGCTGCATTCCGGCTGGCCAGCCGGTACCTATTAGCCACCTCAGAAGTTCCACAGGCCAAGAAAAAGTCCTGATACAACTCCACCAGCTTGACGGCATCTCTTGCTGTTGGTGTCCATCAATGTGTTTGGGGGTTGCCGCCACGAAAGGCACCGACCACCTTACGCCCACACCTCCAGTTGGCTGCCTCAGCAATGGAGGTGCAAAACATCGTCCACTCGGACTAGATGTCCCCCACCTTCCCCGGAACATCAGGAAAGTTGTTTTGGAGGTGGGAGTGGAAATTTCTTGTGGTAGGGGAATCTGCCAGCCGTTCTGAGCAGAACCTCACAATATGTTTGGGCCTACCACGTTGAACCAACATCTTTCCCCATCATCGAAGCCAACTCACCACCAGGTGATGATCTGTTGACAGCTCTGCCCCTCTCTTCTCCTGAGTGTCTAAGACATGTGGTCCCATGTCTGATGATACATCCACGAAGTTGATCATCGAACTGTGAGCTGGAATATCCTGGTGCCAAGTGCACATGTGGACACCCTTGTGCCTGAACATGGTGTTTGTTATGGACAATCCATGATGAGGACAGAAAACCAGTATCAGAACACAACTCTGATTATGATCAGGGGGGCCGTTCTTCCCAATCATGCATTTCTGGTCTCACTGTCATTGGGCACGTGGGAATTGAAGTGCTCTCCAGCACTCCCTCTCAGGACTTAAAAAAGGGTTGTTTGGTGCATAGGCACAAACAACAGTGAGGTCCCATCCCACACCCAAAAGCAGAGGGAGACTAGCCTCTCATCCGCCGGGGTGAACCCCAAAAACAGGACACTGAACCAGGGGGCAATAAGTATACCCACATCTGCTCTGCGCATCTCACCATAGGCAACTCCAGATTGGAACAGAGTCCAACCTCTCTCCACTTCCGGGCAAGGGAAACTTGAATCCATTATTTTTCCTCAGCATAAGGGCTTATGGAGCTGTACTTTGGTCCCTCACCGAGAACCTGTTTTCCAAGGGTGAACCTACCAGAGGTGTGAAGTCCCAGTTTAGCTCGTAGGGTCATTGGGACACACAAACCCCTCCACCACAATAAAGCGACAGCTTGAGGAGAGGGAATATAACCCAAGTGAACTTAAAATGATTTAATCATCTATTCACGGGGTTAATAAAAAAAACTATTCAAATTTACCTTGCCTTGTGTAAAAAATACATACCCCCCCTTATTAACTCATGAATCAATTGTGGCTAATCACAATTTGTGGTTAATTTTAACCAATCACACCGAAGACTGATTACCTCTAGACTTGTCAACAAGTCACAACTCACAGAATCTGTCCCAACAATATCATGTCAGACAAAAGATCTAAAGATAATGAATGAAATGACAGGAGCCAAAGAAATTCCAGAACACTCCAGAAATAAGGTCATTGGCTTCAAACCAGAAAGAGTTACAAAACCTTTTATAAAGCTTTGAGATTCCAGCGAAACCATTATCCTCTCAGAGAAAAAACATGTAACAGTGGTTTTGCTTTCACACAGGGTTATGTAAATTTGATTTTTTTTCCCCCTTAAATTAAAAAAATTGAAACATTTTAAGTTGACTTCTACATTTCTTATATTCACATTTGTTTTATGATCTTACAGTTGATAAACTATGTAAAAATTATCAGAATTTGAAAAGATAGGTAACAATACTTTTTTTCATGGCACTGTAAATACTTGTGAATGTACAGTAGCATGAGCTTCCTATGACTTTATATTAATAAATAACCCAACATTGTGACTGATCTTATTGGAGATGTTTTGACATCTCTGCTATGAAAATAACATCTTCCCAGCCAGTCTGTCTTTCTGTTGCGATTCTATGTACCGTATTTTCCTCACTATAAGGTGCTCCGTATTAAAAGGGGCACCTTCAATGAATGGCCCATTTTTAAACTTTTTTCATATATAAGGCGCACTGCATTATAAGACGCTACAGTAGAGGCTGGGGTAGTCCATCTCGCTTTGTTCCCTCGGAAACTCTGTTTTGTCTTTTTGGCGCAGATCATTTTGTTGCAGTTATTCATTAATGTTGAATTATCCCTCTGCTCCTCTATTCCCATGTTCTACTGCGTGACTGATTGCCTTGATTTTAAATTCTATGTCCTAAGTGTGTCTCTTAATAGGATCCATTTTGGGGTCTTTACACAAACACAAATGGAATTGAAACAGAACACTTCTCGCAGTCATATATCCCAGCATGCACCACACGTTACTTCTTCTATAGGGAAAATGGAGTCCGCGGCTGCTTCCCCTCGTTACGAGACCTGTTGTGGCTCGATATTGATCCATAAATAAGGTGCACCAGATTATAAAGCGCACTGTTGGCTTTTGAGAAAATTAAAGGCTTTGGGTGTGCCTTATAGTGCGACAAATACATTATTTATTCTCTATAACAATTACATGTTACCTAATGCTGGAAAATAAAACCCCGTCAGGAATTCATCATAAATATTTTCTTTTTTCTACTTTGATTCTGTGTTTAGGCTATTTGGATTCCTACAGCAGTGGAAGGTGGTGTGAAAATGTGTCTTTCCAGTCCTGATGGAGACCAGGGCTACCCTGGAGAGATGCAGGTCTCTGTTACCTACACCTTGCAGGTAAACAAATATACAGTGGTACCTCGCAGAACAACCACAAACTCGTTCACTTCAAAGTTGACAAAAATCTGTCGTTTTTCGTGGTTAATTGGTACCAGACGCACTCGCGAAAGGTGAAAAACCGCGAAGTATGGGTAAATGACTTTTTTTTGCTTCATACGTCCATACCATCTTGCTGGGGATGCTGCATTATACCCTTTCTAAAAAATTCTTTGTATTGTTTTTATTTATTTAATGTACTTCTTGGTCCATGTCGTCGTGCTGGGGATGGCGCATGAGTATGTAGCAATTCGGGTTTTTGGGAGTGGGGGGTTCCGGAAATCCACGATACGCTGACTTCGCGATAGGTGAGCCACGAAGTAGAGAGGGATTACTGTATTGCAAAAACATAAACAACAAATGGGTCAAATTTGCAATTCGTGGTGGACGTCTGAATATTCCATAATTTGAAACAACGACAATTTGAATTCAAATTCAGAAATTGAGAAATTTATTTTCTTACGCTGTGATGACGTATAACTTTGTAATCACACCATTTTCATTATTCAAATGAATGACATCCAGCCATCCATTTTCTGAGCCGCTTATTCTCTCAAGGGTTGCAGGAGTGCTGGAGCCTATCCCAGTTATCTTCGTGGAGGAGGCTGGGTACACCGTGAACTGGTTGACAGCCTATGGCAGGGCACATGGAGACAAACAACCAGTTGCACTCACAATTACACCCAAGGGCAATTTAGACTCTCCAATGCATGCAAACGCTACACGGTGGGGCCAGGATTTGAACCCCGATGCTCAGAACTGTGAGGCCAACACTTTAAACCAACTCCTCAACTGTGCCAACCATGTCCAGACAGTGAAATATTATTTAAATTGTCTTTTGAAAACCCATAATTCTCTAGCCCCATCTTATGCCTCTAATTCAGTTTTCATTATAATTTAGAACGTGGTGGAACTGTGGACAACTGGTGAGCACATCTGTCTCAAAGTTCTGAAATCCCAAGTTCAAATCTGGCTTTGTCTGTGTGGAGTTTGCATATTCTCCTTGTCCCTGCCTGTGTTTTCTCCGGTTACACCGATTTCCTGCCACATTCCCAAAATATGCTTTGTCGATTGATTGAAGACTCAAAATTACCCACAGCTGTGAATGTGAGTGTGACTGGTTGTTTGTTTTTTCTGCCCTGTGATTGGTTGGTGACCAGTTTAGAGTGTACCCTGCCACTCACACTGTGTCAGCTGAGGTAGGTTGCACTAAGACCAAGACCTTATGAGGATAAGCAGTTTGTAAAATGGCTGAATGGATAAATTTTGAAATTCACAGTGATTGAGGAAATTACCCAATTAGACTGTACAGACTGGAAGTGGGACCCAGCAGTGTGCCAATCATTTTGCTTTTTTTTTTCCACATTTACGCTGTTTTGAATCTCAGCAATGAAAGTTCCGAAAAATCTGGATGATCATTCAAGTGTTTTGTTCATTCATACCAAATAATGATTCAATTGCCATTCCGCTAAAATATGTAGATGTTCTCCATGATATTCCAAAACACATTCTAGATTAACAAAAGAATAAATGCAAATTATATTAAATGTTAAATGTGGTTAAAGCTTTGAGCTTTATTTAAAAAAAAATACTAAAAGTCCGTAACAGGATCAGAGATGCTTCCTACTTTGCAAATGATCATTGTGTGTGAATTCAGAAACATTATTTGTTTACGTGTGTGTGTGTTTGATATGGGAAGCAGGCCCCAGGAGTCAAGCCAAGAGAAATGTGAAAACCCACCACGACTATGGTTATCAGGTCCCTGGCGAGCAACCATTATCTCTGTTCTGTGATTGTGTATGGTGGGATGTAGCGCATTGAAACTGGAGAAACTGGTGGGGGTGAGGCAAGACGATCACAGGTCATTACTGATACACAACCACTCCTCCCCTACCAGGTCAACCAGTGCCCCAAAGAATGTGCAAATGTACAGTGCCATAAAAATGATTAACCACCTTCCTGATTTCTATTTTTTTTCCTTTCAAATCTATCACACACAAAGGTTTCAAATCCATCCATCCATTTTCTTAGCTGCTTATCCTCACAAGGGTTGTGGGAGTGCTGGACGCAAACCCAGCTGTCAACGGGCAGGAGGCAGGGTACACCTTGAACTAGTTGCCAGCCAATCGCAAGGCACATAGAGACAAACACTCACACTCACAAACACACTTAGGGGCAATTTATAGTGTTCAATTAATGTTGCATGTTTTTGGGATGTGGGAGGAAACCGGAGTGGCTGTACAAAACACACACAGGCACGGGGAGAACTTGTAAACTCCACACAAAATGTAGTTTTCATATGACAATTCAATTAATTTAGGCACACAAAAAAAATCCAATCCTTTCTGTCCCCCTGTGAAAACATAATTGTTCCATCAATTACAGTAAGTTGCCCTGGTTCTGAGGCAGCAAAGCACCCCCAGACCATTACACTGCCACCACCATGCTTCACTGTTCACATCACGTTCTTTTTATGAAATGCTGTGCCATTTTTACGCCGGATGTAACGGGCCGATCACCTTCCAACAACTTTAATTTCTGACTCGTCAGTCCACAGAATGTTTCTCCAAAAGTCTTGAGGATCATGAAGATGTTTTTTGGCAAATCTGAGTGAAGCCTTTGTATTCTTTGCTGACAGCAGGGATTTTTGCCTGGGAACTCTCCCATGGATACTATTTATGGGTAGTGTCTTTCTTATGGTAGAATCATGAACACTGATCTTAACTGAGGCCAGTGAGGCCTGCAGGTCTGAACATGTTGTTTGAGGTTTTTTTTGTGACCTCCTGAATGAGTTGTCGTCACATTTTTGTAGTAATTTTAGTATGTTGTCCAATCCTGGGAAGGTTTGCCACTGTTCACAGTTTTCTCCATTTGTGGATAATGGCTCTCACAGTGGTTTGCTGGAGCCCAACAGCCTTGGAAATGGCTTTGTAACCGTATCCAGACTGATGGATTTAAATCCCTTTTTTCATTTCTTCTTTAATTTCTTTTGTTTTTGGCATGATGCATTGGTTCTTGAGATCTTGTAGCCTACTTCACATTCTTTGACAAATTCTATTAAAGTTGTTAACAAGTATGGTGGTAATCAGGTTTGGGTGTAGCTTGTGAGACTGAACTGACCTTTCCCAAATTTGTGGTTTGTCATCGTGACTTTGTGATTTAACAAGAGGGTCAATTACTTTTCCACACAGGGTCAGAAAGTTTTAGACTTTTTTTGTGTGCCTTAATAAATTGAACTGTCATGTGAAAACTGACCATTATATATACTTGGGTTGTGTCTGAAGGATATTGTTACTTGTAAATTTAGAAGAATGAAATCCATTTGGGCGGCACAGTGGATTAGCTGGAAAGCGTTGGCTTCACAGTTCTGAGGTCACAGGTTCAATCCTGTGTGGAGTTTGATTTTCTCCCCGTGCCTGCATGGGTTTTCTCCAGGCACTCCGGTTCCCTCCCACATCCCAAAAACAATCAACATTAATTAGACACTCTAAATTGCCCCTAGGTGTGATTGTGAGTGCGGCTATTTCTCTCTATGTGCCCTGCGATTGGCTGGCAACCAGTTCTGTGTGTACCCCCCCTCCTGCCCGTTGACAGCTGGGATAGGCTCCAGCAATCCCTGTGACCCTTGTGGGGATAAGCGTCAAAGAAAATGGATGGATGCATGGATGGATGGAAATCCACTTGGTGAAACCAGCAAAATATAACAAAACTTTTGTATCACGTTAAGACAATTTCATCACAAACAATACAATACAATACCAAACTAAAAATCGAGGTACAAGGGCAGTTTAGTTACGTGTAACATGAACTAACAAAAGAAACGTCGTATAGTCACCACAGTCCGAATGAATGTCCCTGTAGGCGAATGTTATTTCCAGCGATGGAGTAATGAATCCAGAAATGTCCAAAAGATGGGTGGCCGAAGGCAGGGTGCTGGGAAGGCAGATAATCTGAATCAATACTTGTAAGAACCAGCAGGTATTTGTTAGAAGCCCTGACTAAAAGGCAGTCAGTCCTTAGATAGGCACTTCCCGAACATTCAACAAAGATAAGCGTCCAACAACGTAATAGAGTTCCCTCTTCCAGAATGTTCACCAAAGGTCTGCATCAGTTGATGTAATAAAGAAAGTAAGAAAGAAAAATAAAGAAGAAAAATGAAGAATAAATAACTAAATATAAACACTGATAACAATCTGAAAATTGGTTTGATGATTTGAAACATTTGGATGTGATAGATATGCAAAAAAAAAACAAAAAAACGGGGGGGGGGGTACTTTTTTCATGCCACTGTACACAGAGTTTTAAATCTCAGTGGAATGAAGGCATGGCATACCAGAAAACAGGTGTTACACATGGCCAAGTGTCCTGCCCAGCCTGAATCTGTCCTCCCCCCCAGAGACAGGTGTATGATTCATTCAAATTGGAGGGACGGCAGAGCAGTGAAGGGTGGGGTTTGCCCTACCATACCTGTTGTCAGTCCCACAGGAGACCCTGAATGAGATGTGAGTGTACCCAATGTGTGGTGTATGTACAGTTGGAATACTAAAAAATGTGTTTTCAAGGAAAAACATTAAAGGTAATGGTTTGTCATTTGGGGACTTGTATGGTTGAGTTGCCAAATATACACTCACTCTCCATACCTATCTCCTCATTGATCCTTTTAATACAGCCAGTATGGTATCAAACCTGTCAAACCTGTCGATGTCATTGGCTGAGAATGGATTGAAATGCCATGAGCCAGTGACACAATGAAAGACTATGAGCCAATGAAAAGCTTCGAAACATTTTGAAGGAATGAAGCGCAAACAGAGATGTCCAAAGCTTCAAAGTTGATACTGATGTTTTGAAGCAGGCTCCGACACAAGAGTGAAACAAACTCCAAAGCCTTGGTATCATTTGCCCATCACTACATAGAACCAATAGTATTAGTACTATATAGACGCGGTCCTGTCCGGCACAAACTAAATACTCTGATTTTCCGAATGTTCTGGAGTGTACAGAGAATTCTTGGGGTGAAATTTCAAACATACCCTTTGTAATTGGCACTGGAGCATGGAACAGCACAGGAAATTCAGTCTGCTCAGTAAAGGCAACAGTGTGTGTTTCGAATGAGATACTTTTGAAAAACAACAGCAGCAAAGGGCCAGCAAGGTCATTTAGCACAACAGTATCCCTCGAACAGCTCAAAGTTGAACTTGATTAGCAGTCAGTGCAAGTGCTAAAAATCAAATGCATAGAGCATGTAGGTCTTTATGATGAAGATATTTGTCTTCAACTATATCGATGAATACTGTGCTTATTTTAGTGATAAGTGTTGTCAACTTTATGATGAAACAAAGACAAAGTGAAAAAAAAGCTAACTTGGGCTATGTTTGAAAACCACATTGCTGCAACCTATGCTTCACTTTTTTGTAAAGGAGTAGTGGTTAAAAATTCCAAAGTATTATTTTTGTCACAGGTAATACTACAAACACACTGTACTTGCTTGCCCTTGCCAGCTTACTGTAACATGAGTTGTTTTGATTTCAAAGTGCAACTCACAGAGAAAACAAAGGCACTTGCTTGACAAACTGAATATTATTATGATGTTCACAAGGTTTGCATGGGATATTTTCAATGTCAGATAATTTTGCGCTCATTCTCAATTTTTTCCTGAAACACATTACATGATATTAGGAAAAAAACATTTGATATACACTAAACCAAATATTACTTCTATTAGTTTTAAACACACCTCCTTCAGACGGCACCTCATGTGGTGGAGGGTTTGTGTGTCTCAATGATCCTAGGAGCTGAGTTCTCTGAGGCTTCACAACCCTCATAGGGTTACTCATAGCAAACATGTGAGGGACCAGCGAAAGTACAGCTCCATAAACCCCTATGATGAGTACAAATAATGGATCAAGAATTCCCTTGTCTGGACGCGGGTCACCGGGACCCCGCTCTGGAGCCGGGCTTGGAGGTGTTGGTCAAAAGCAAGTGCCCAGTGGTCACGGGTGAACCCATGAGCATAGCCCGAAAGGGTAATGTGGGTCCCCCTTCCCTTGGGTCAACACCTTTGGGAGGGGCCATAGAGATCAGGTGCGGTGTGAGTTGGGTGGTGGCCAAAGGCAGGTACCTTGGCGAGCCAATCCCTGGCGACAGAAACTGGCTCTAAAGATCCGGATTGTCGCATCTCTGTCAGGGAATCAGCTGGGTGGGTGTGTGAGGTTGAGAATTTCCGACTCGGGATGTTGTGAGTCGGTGAGGAGTTTAGGATCTCTGAGGCGGGCTCTCCTATCTCTGGGGTTGAGGTCACCAAGGTGGTTAAAGAGCTCCTCGATGCCAATCTGAGACTATAGTCCTCAATTGGAAAAGGGTAGAGTGCACGCTGCAGGTCAGGGATGACAGCCTTTCTCAGGTGAAAGAGTGCAAATTCCTGGGGTCTCGTTCACAAGTGAGGGAAGAATGGAACCAGAGATTGACAGGTGCAGTGTCTGCTGTAATGCGGACTTTGTATCGGTCCATAGTGATAAAGAAGGAGCTGACCCAAAAGGCAAAGATCTCCATTTATCGGTCGATCTACGTTCCTACCCTCATCTAGGGCCGAGACAAGATTCTTGATACAAGCAAATGAAATGAGTTTCCCCTGCATGTTATCCAAGCTCTCTTTTCGAGATAGGGTGACAAACTCTGTCATACGAAGGTGAAAAGGTCGGTTATGTTGGGGGAAGGTTCAGAGTAGAGCTGCTGCTCCTCAACATTTAGAGGCTCAAGCATGTGTTTAAGATGTCCCCCGGACGCCCACCGGGTCTGAGCTTGTCCTACCGGGAGGAGACCCCTCCAGAAACCTCAGGATCCACACTGACTTGTTGTCCTCCAAAGAATTATGGAAAAAAAACATTTCTTGAAAATCAGAGCATTTCATTTTGTGTACTGTATTTGAAGCAATCTTCTCTTCGTAATAAGTAGTATTACTAATTGCTCTCCCCACATTCCATTGGTAGGGTCTGAGTCGTAAGGGGTAAATGTCCTCGTTAAAGTCATGGATTAAAAGTGTTAGGTTCAAGTCCGGTTAAAGTCTGTGTTATAAAGTCTGCATGTTTGCATCTGATGTGCTGAGAGGTTCAAGTCCCCTACAATTACAGGTGTTAGTCCAACAACGGTTCAGGAAACGACAGTGAAGAAAATAAGTATTTGAACACCCAGCTATATTGCAAGTTCTCCCACTTAGAAATCATGGAGGGGTCTGAAATTTTCATCGTAGGTGTATGTCTACTGTGAGAGACATAATCTAGAAAAAAAAATCCAGTAATCACAATGTATGATTTTTTAATGATTTAGTTGTGTGAGACAGCTCCAAATAAGTATTTGAACACATGAGAAAACCAATGTTAGTATTTGGTACAGTAGCCTTTGTTTGCTATTGCAGAGGTCAAACGTTTGTTGTAGTTGTTGACCAGGTTTGCACACACTGCAGTAAGAATTTTGGTCCACTCCTCCACACAGATCTTCTCTAGATCAGACAGGTTTCTGGGCTGTCGCTGAGAAACATGGAATTTCAGCTCCCTCCAAAGATTTTCAATTGAGTTTAGGTCTGAAGACTGGCTAGGCCACACCAGAACCTTGATACGCTTCGAATGGAGCCACTCCTTGGTTTTCCTGGCTGTGTGCTTTGGGTCATTGTCATGTTGAAAGACCCAGTGGTCATCCTCTCCTTAATACAGTGCAGTCGTCCTGCCCCATGTGCAGAAATGCACCGCCAAAGCATAATGCTACCACCTCCATGCTTCACAGTAGGGATGGTGTTCTTGGGATGGAACTCATCATTCGTCTTCCTCCAAACACGGTTAGTGGAATTATGATCCAAAAGTTCCATTTTGGTTTCATCTAACCACAAAATTTTCTCCCATGACTCCTCTGTATAATCTAAATGGTCATTGGCAAACTTAAGACAGGCCTTGACATGTGCTGGTTTAAAGGTCAAGTGTCATGAAATGGATGATTTTTAGGATGGTATTAATGAAAAAACACCAGCCGGTATGGACCCATCGTTTTTTTCACCACAAAACAGGATTTTGACGTACATGGCTTTTTGTAACTCCCGCCATGAACATCCTCTCTAGGGATTTGTTTTCGACAAGAAGCAGGATGTGACGTTGGAGGCAGTGGCGCGCTCAAGCGGACTTGTTTCTTTCCATTAGTTTTACCTGCGGGAAGATAGCTCGTTATTCCTTTCTGTTAGCCAAAATGCCGGCTCATTGAATTGTTGGATTTTGCTCGAACACTCGAGAGGATGGATTCGCTTTTCATACTTTTCCAAAAGATCCGGTTCGTAGTGAAAAATTAATTGCACAGGTGCAAAGGACGAGAGCTTCGTGGGTTCCAAATGACAGGTAGATGTGTATACAGCTACTATAAAAAGCAATAGTTGGGGAGGGGGGGCGTAATCCATATGTCAGGGGTGCTAAATGTGTCGATGTGCTCATCGGAAGGCTTCCGCGCAGCAGCGGCTGAAGGACGGCCTCCGCAGCCTTGTCGGCTGGGTGGCTCATTGTGGCGCTGGGCCGCGGTGGCTCATCTCCGCCGCGGATGTGGATCGGATGGGGAAGCGGTTTGGCCACGGTGTCGGCGTTGCTCGCGGGTGGCATTGTTTTTATCACAGCCATGCGGAGGTGGATTGGGCGGGGAGGTGGTTTCGCCGTGATCCGCATAAACAAGAGAGTAATATTCCCACGGTAACTTCACTCTGTTGTGAGATGTTCCCTTCTTCGAAAAGAGCTTCCCCGTGTCAGAAGGTGCTTGTTCGTCTCTCACAGTAGGGGCCACAGCGTGTTTTGAATGGTTAATGTCCGCGGTGACGTCACGGGCAGGGGATGCAGCCAATATGGCGACCACTTGGATGTCGAATGACACTTCCGCAACTTTGCGCATGGATGACGCGCTCATATTTATTTTTTTGTATAGACATTGAAGTGAATAAAGTTATATGTAGTTTTCATTTCAATATCCATTTTAGAATGTTTATAGGGATGACACTTGACCTTTAAGCAGGGGAACCTTCCGTGCAATGGATGATTTGAAACAATGATGTCTTAAGTGTATTACCAATAGTCACCTTGGAAACGGTGGTCCCAGCTCTTTTCAGGTCATTGACGAAGTCCTGGGCTGATTCCTCACCTTTCTAAGGATCTTTGAGGTGATATCTTGCATGGGGCTCAACTCCAATTGAGTTTGACCGTCATGTTTACCTTCTTCCATTTTCTAATGATTGCTCTAACAATGGACCTCTTTTCACCAAGCTGCTTGGCAATTTCTCCACAGCCCTTTTCAGCCGTGTGGAGTTTTACCATTTTGTCTCTGGTGTCTTTGACCAGCTCTTTGGTCTTGTTCATGTTACAAGTTTCAGTCTTTGATTGTATGGGGTGGACAGGTGTCTTTATGCAGCTAACGACCTCACACAGGTGCATCTGATTCAGGAAAATACATGGAGTGGAGGAGGACTTTTAAAGGCGAACTAACAGGTCTTCGAGGATCAGAATTCTACCTGATAGACAGGTGTTCAAATACTTATTTTGAGCTGTATCACACACATAAATCATTAAAAAAAATCATATATTGTTATTTCTGGATTTTTCTTTTTAGATGATCTCTCTCACAGCGGAGATGATGAAAATTTCAGACCCCTCCATGATTTCTAATTGGGAGAACTTGCAATATAGTGTTCAAATACTCATTTTCTTCATTGTAGGTTTGAGTCCCATAATTAGGGGTTTGGGTCCCCGACAATTTCGCTACCTTCAACTTCTCTCCTCCATCTCCTGTTCACAGAACCTACTGCTGCTCCTGCTTCCCCGACTCTCTGCGTGCACAGTCTGCCCCTGCTGGCAACAGGCCACCTCCTGCCATGAAACACGAAAGATGAGTCCTAGCCTCTCAATCCCTACCTCATGATTCTCATTTGGTGGCACAGTGGTGTAGCTGTGGAGCATTGATTTCACAGTTCTAAGGACTGGTGTTCAAATCCCAGGGTCCCCCATGTGAAGTTTGCATGTTTTCCCTGTGTATGCATGGGTTTTCTCTGGGCACCCTGGTTTCCTCACACATCCAAAACACATGCATTCATTTGGCATTCTAATTTGCCCTTATGTGTGGGGTGTGATTGGGTGAGGTTATGAGTGTGACTGTTGTCTGTCTCCATGTGCCCTGTCACTTGCTGCTAGCCAGTTCAAGGTCTACCCTGCCTCATGCCCGATGATAGCTGGGCTTGACTCCAGCACTCCTGCAGCTCAGAAAAGATTGAATTGATTCTCATTTGCTCTGACATTCACTGTGACCTGTAAGGTCTTTTTTCAAGTTTGTGTCTTTCCTAATAAAGTCCATTCAGTATGATCAAACACAGCTGGATTCCAATCAATGTGTAGGGTAAAGGTTTCACCACTGCACATTGCACCTTTAAAGAGAGTGGAAGAATGACAAGTTTTTGAAACCACAATTTTCAATAATCTAATTTGTATCCCGAAACGATTAACCATTTTTAATATGCTACCCAGTGATATTTTTTTCTATTCAGGAGAAAACATTGGCTGTAGAGTATGAAGCCCGGTGTTCCAAAACAACACCAGTCAACCTCACGAACCACTCCTATTTCAACCTTGGTGGACAGGTAAAACACGAGCTAGAAGACATTCATCAGATTTGTTCTACTTTGAAATATTGACATGGTTTTTCTTCAGGACTTCTTGAAGTTTGAGAGTGTGAAGTGGAAGTGTTGCAAATTATTTTTGTGGCAAATTTACATTCCATCTGTGTTAGAATAACTTCTCTACTAGTAAAAATAGTACCATATTTTTTGGACTATAAGTTACAGTTTTTTTCATCGTTCAGCTGGAGGAGAGGAGGGGGTGACTTATACTCCAGAGCAATATTTATGTGAAATTCTCAACACATTATTATATCCATCCATCAATTTTCCGAGTCGCTTAGCCATCATTTTTACATTGACAACCACAAGGGGCACCACTCCAGGCCTTTGTATCTGTACTTGCTACTTCTGTACTATACCTCTGAAAATTAATAATTTCAATATTAGCGATAAGTTACAAAAACTGAGAATGACTGAACAAAAATGGCATTGAAGAAAAAAAAACAGATTCTGGAGATTACAAGCTTAAAGTGGTGAAATATACAGCAACACTAAGCGTCCGCATGGCTTCTTTAGAGCACGAAATGCTCTGCTATCGCATACTATCTGCTGACAGTATGCGAGCGCACATTACACCACAGTTAAAAAAAAATTTCAATATTCTGAACTCCATACCTGCCATCGTCCCTGGAGGCTTAACCAAAATACTCCAGCCACGTGACATCTCCTTGAATCAGCGCTTAAGACAGTCTTGCGTAACCTACGGAAGGAGTCGATGACTGATGGAGACTACAGCTTCACGGCAACTGGGTGAATGCACCATGCAACCTTCCAGGAAGTCATTGTGCAGCTTGATAAAGTATGGGCTTCATTAACAACCAAACCATCGTGTCGGGATTCAGAAAAGCTGGCATAGGCTAGTTGTAACTGCAAATGATGATGAGTCTGACGAAAACAACGTAGAAGAGGAAGCGGCACGTGACACAGAGGATTAAGATTTTATTGGATTTATTGATGTGGGGTGACACTGGTGGTTTGGTATTTTGTAAGCATGTACTTTATGCTGTAGTTATCTGAACAACTTCCATCCATCCATCCATTTTCTGAGGCACTCACCCTCACAAGTGTCGTGGGAGTGCTGTAGCCTTATCCCAGCTGTCATCGGGCAGGAGGCAGGGTTCACCTTCTACTGGCTGCCAGGACACAGTCACACTCTCTCTCTATCCCTATGTCTGGCCAACCTGTAGAGATCCTTTTCTCCCTCTTTTGTATCCAACCTGGTGTACATGTCATCATATGCCTCTTGTTTATTCATGTTGTGACAATCACACTTCACTTCACTAATCACTAATCATTTTCACACTAGGGCAATTTAGAGTCTCCAATCAATGCACGTTTTTGGGATGTGGGAGGAAACCAGAGTACACGGAGAAAACCCACGCAGGCATGGGGAGAACATGGAAACTCCACACAGGCAGGGCGGGGATTTGACCCCCAGTCCTCAGAACTCTGAGGCCAATGTGTTACAACTGTGACACTGTGCCGCCCCTGAGCAAATTATGTTACGTTAAAATATCAGGCACATTTTTAGTAGTTGTTTATGTGTCTTGTAATGTGAGCAATACCATACACCTATTCAGCTTGTTTTCTATTCTATTTTTGTTTTAAATTGTGTTTCAAGATGAAATCTTTGTATTAGTGTTGGATTTTATCAAATAAATTTCCCCTCAAAAATGCGACTGATACTCCAGTGCGACTTGTATATGTTTTTTTCCTTCTTGATTATCCATTTTTTGGTTGTGGCAACTCCGTACTGACCTAAAGTCTGGAAAATACGGTAATACAGGTCAGCTACGTCTCAATAAATTATGAAATAGCTTGTCAAATATGTAATTTAGTTGGGTAGTTAAATTGTGATTTTTTGTTTATTTTCAAGTTAAACCTATTGATGTAATACACAGTGAAATTTATATTTTTTTATATGCATATTATTTTGATGATTATAGCTTGTAGCAAAAGCTTACGGCCATGCTACCCTGAGAACGCCCGATCTCGTCTGATCTCGGAAGGTAAGCGGGTTTGGCCATGGTTAGTACTTGGATGGGAGACCGCCTAGGAATACCAGGTGCTGTAAGCCAAAAACAATGATCTCATTTTTATTTTGGTTGAGTTGAAGAAGATTTTGGTTCATCCAGTTATTTATCTGTTTCCACTCCCCAAGAGGGGTTGCGTCAGGAAGGGCATCCGGCGTAAAACTGTGCCAAACAAATATGCATTCATCAGAGATTGACATGCTGTGGCGACCCCTAACGGGACAAGCCGAAAGGAAAAGAAGAACAAGATAGCTTGCAGCAAAAGAAGACCCAAATTCAACACCTCTAAAAACCTCGACTATTACATCACAAACAAGATACAATGGAAATGATTTATTAGGCAGCAATTTGACCTCCCAAGTGTTGGATCTATCTGAAGTATTAGCACTGAAATGAGTTGACCTTTCTACCACATTATAATTTATTGTGATTTACGGTACATTAAAGATGTATTACTTTCAGGATTTGCTGCACAGTTAAATACAATACAACCAATATATTGTAGACTTTGAGTTTTATTTCCAGAAACATGACATTTACAGTGAAGAAAATAAGCATTTGAACACACTGCTATCTTGCAAGTACTCTCACTTAGAAATCATGGAGGGGTCTGAAATTTTCATTGTAGGTGCATGACCACTGAAATGTAGAATAATCTGAAAAGAAAAATCCAGAAATCACAATGTATGATTTTTTTAGCGACTTTACTTCTGTGATACAGCTGCAAATAAGTATTTGAACACCTGAGAAAACCCAACGTTAATTTTTGGCACAGTAGCCTTTGTTTGCAATTACAGAGGTCAAACGTTTTCTGTAGTTGTTCACCAGATTTGCACTCAATCCAGGAGGGATTTTGGGCCACTCCTCCACACAGATCTTCTCTAGATCAGACAGGTTTCTTGGGTGTTGCTGACAAACATGGAGTTTCAGCTCCCTCCAAAGATTTTCTCTTGGGTTTAGGTCTGGAGACTGGGTAGGCCACGCCAGAACCTTGATATGCTTCTTATGGAGCCACTCCTTAGTTTTCCTGGCTGTGTGTTTCGGGTCATTGTCATGTCGAAAGACCCAGCCACGACCCATCTTCAATGCTGTGATTGAGGGAAAGAGGTTGTTCCCCAAAATCTCACAATACAAGGCCGCGGTCATCCACTCCTTAATACAGTGCAGTCGTCCTGTCCCATGTGCAGAAAAACACCCCAAAAGCATGATGCTACCACCGCCATGCTTCATACAAGGGATGGTGTTCTTGGGATGGAACTCGTAATTCGTCTTCCTCCAAACATGGATAGTGGAATTATGACCAAAACGTTCCACTTTGGTGTAATCTGACCACAAAACTTTCTCCCATGATTCCTCTGTATCATCCAAATGGTCATTGGCAAACTTAAGAGGGGCATTGACATGTGTTGGTTTAAGCAGAGGAACCTTCTGTGCCATGCATGATTTCAAACAATGACATATTAGTGTGTTACCAACAGTCACCTTGGAAATGGTGGTCTCAGCTCTTTTCAGGTTATTGAGCAAGTAACGAAAAAGAAGTGATGGAGAGGACTGAGGACAGGCCGAAGGAATACATTGAGATGTGACGTAGGGCAAAGGTAGAGGTGGCGAAGGCTAAACAAGACCCATATGATGACATGTACACCAGGTTGGATACAAAAGAGGGGGAAAAGGATCTCTACAGGTTGGCCAGACATAGGGATAGAGATAGTAAGGATGTGCAGCAAGTACAGGTGATCAAGGACAGCAATGGAAATATGTTGACTGGTGCCAGTAGTGTGCTAAGTAGATGGAAAGAGTACTTTGAGAAGTTAATGAATGAAGACAATGGGAGAGAAGGTAGGGTTGACGAGGCAAGCGTGAGTGACCAGGAAGTGGCAATGATTAGTAAGGGGGAAGTGAGAAAAGCAGTGAACAGAATGAAAAATGGAAAGACAGTTGGTCCTGATGACATACCAGTGGCGTTATGGAAGCAATTTGGAGAGGTGGCTGTGGAGTTTTTGATCAACTTATTCAAAAGAATACCAGCCGGAGAGAAGATGCCAGAAGAATGGCGGAAAAGTGTGCCAATCCCCATTTTTAAGAACAAAGGCGATGTTCAGAGCTATGGAAACTATAGAGGAATAAAATGATGAGCCACACAATGAGGTTATGGGAAAGAGTAGTGGAGGCTAGACTCAGGACAGAAGTAAGTATCTGCGAGCAACAGTATTGTTTCATGCCTAGAAAGAGTACCACAGATGCATTATTTGCCTTGAGGATGCTCGTGGAAAAGTACAGAGAAGTACAGAAGGAGCTATATTATGTCTTTGTAGACCTAGAAAAGCCTATGACAGAGTACCAAGAGAGGAACTGCAGGTACTGCATGTGCAAGTCTGGTGTGGCAGAGAAATATGTTAGAATTGTACAGGAAATGTATGAGGGCAGCAGAACAGCAGTGAGGTGTGCCGTTGGTGTGTCAGAAGAATTTAAGGTGAAGGTGGGACTGCATCAGGGATCCGCGCTGAGCCCCATCCTGTTTGCGGTAGTAATGGATAGCCTGACAAATGAGGTTAGACTGTAATCCCCTGGGACTATGATGTTTGCAGATGA
Organism: Syngnathoides biaculeatus; assembly: GCF_019802595.1. NCBI lineage: Eukaryota > Metazoa > Chordata > Actinopteri > Syngnathiformes > Syngnathidae > Syngnathoides > Syngnathoides biaculeatus. The sequence goes on along the minus strand of NC_084651.1, from coordinate 28,690,519 downwards.
TTTTATGATCTGCAGTGAAAGCAGGGAGCAGGCAGAGGAACAATTAGAAACATTGAGGCACACACTAGAAAGGAGAGGAATGAAGATTAGCCAAAGTACAACAGAATTTATGTGCATGTATGTTAAGGGTTGGAGGAGGAGGAGTGAAGCTCCAGGGAGAAGAGATAGCGAGGGTGGATGACTTCAAATACTTGGGGTCAAGAATACAGAGCAATGGAGAGTGTGGTAAAGAAGTGAAGAAACGCGTCCAAGTGGGGTGGAACAGTTGGTGGAAGATGTCTAGTGTTGTATGTGACAGAAGAGTCTCCACTAGGGTGAAGGGCAATGTTTATAAAACAGTGGTGAAGCCGGCTATGATGTACAGATGAGGGACGATGGCTCTGAAGAAACAACAGGAAGCAGAACTGGAGGTAGCAGAAATGAAGACGTTGATGTTTTTCTAGGAGTGAGCAGGTTGGATAGGATTAGAAATGAGCTCATTGGAGGAACAGCCAAAGTTGGATGTTTTGGAGACAAGGTTAGAGAGAGCAGACTTAGATGGTTTGGACATGTTCAGAGACGAGAGAGTGAGTATATTGGCAGAAGGGTGCTGAGGTTGGAGCTGCCAGACAAAAGAACGAGAGGAAGACCAAAGAAAAGGTTGATGGATGTTGTGAGGGAGGACATAAGGACAGTGGTTGTTAGAGAGGAGGATGCATGATAGGCTTAGATGGAAAAAGATGACACGCTGTGGCAACCCCTCACGGGACAAGCGGAAATTTGTCCTCCTACCTACTATCCTAAGTAATTAGGTGCAACATAAATTTTACTCGAGGAGGTCATTTATAATCAAGTTGGTTAGTTATTACTTCATTGGGAAAAAAATGTGCAATTGAATATGATGAACCAGAGCATGTAGATCACAGGTGTCAAACTCAAGGGCCAGGGGCCAGATCTGGCCCGCTCCATGATTTTAAGTAGCCCGCGAAGGCATATCATGTGTATCAACTTCCATGATTTTTGTTAAAATCTGTACCAAAATTTCAAATGGTCATATCATAAATAATAATGTTGAGAAATTGCAAGGATTTGTGTATTACCAAACATCATCAATAGGCAATCAATAGTTACCCATGATTTCTGATTCCAAAACTAGTTCATAAATTTCACTTGTAAATATGATGAGGCGAAAGATTTTCATGGTTTCACAGTCAGAACAGCCCTCTGAGAGGATCTTTTACTACAAGGTGGCCTGCGGGAAAAATGAGTTTGACACTGGTGTATATAGTCTGTGTGGAGACCAGAGAAATACAGCATTTGCATAATCTCTAATGCATATCCAGTAGACAAACCTTTGGAGAGCTCATTGAGCAAAAGCTCGATGACGTGAAAGCAAACAGCCAATTGCAGCCTAAATCAGCGAGAAAGCAACAAGAAATCATCTATTTGTCATATATAGAAAAGACGGCCTATTCGCTGACCTGCCATTTCTCCCCCCTGTGGATTTTTAATGTACCAAATACAATCACACAGTGGCACAGTGGAGCAGCTGTAAAGCGTTGGCCTCACAGTTCTGAGGTCCAGCATTCAATATCGGCCCTGCCTGTGTGGGGTTTGCATGTTCCCCCGTGCCTGGGTGGGTTTTCTCCAGGCATTCCGGTTTCCTCCCACATCCCAAAAAACATGCATCATTAATTGGACACTCTAATTTGGCCCTAGGTGCGACCGTGAGTTTGACTGTTGTCTGTCTCCATGTGCCCTGCAATTGGCTGGCAACCAGTTCAGGGTGGACCCTGCCTCCTGCCAGTTAACAGCTGGGATAGGCTCCAGCACTCCCGCAACCCTTGTGAGGATAAGACGATGGATGGATGGATGGATGGATGGATGGATGGATGGATGGATGGATGGATGGATGGATGGATGGATGGATGGATGCAATCACACATTCTTTGCAGAGCTGGTTGGCCTGGGTAGAGGTGATGGTTACCAGTCATCGTTGCTCTCTGACTGTCGAGCCTCACCCCCGCCAGTCTCCCCAACTTTAATGCACTACACCGAAGCACACAGGGTCACACTATAGGCATAATGTCACATTATAGGCATAATGGTTATGATGGTTACCAGTTGGGGACCTGGTAACCATAGTTATCGGGTGGATGGTGGGTATTAATTTTTCTTGTGGCTTGACTCTCCTTCAGTTGTTGGCCTGCTCAGAGATGTGGGTCGACCCCTTCCCCTCTTCTCCCTCTCCTGGTGCCATTGCCCATCCTTGCTTATGATGGGTACTTAGCATGGACTTGCTTTTGGCTAGCTATGGCTGTTTTTGGGTGGCGACTGGCTGCTGTGTTGGGTCCTATTGGTGGTTGAGTCCCCCATGCAGTCTGGGAATGGTGGGGGTTGTAGTCACGGAGTGTGGCAATGCCCGTGGTTCTCCCTTTGGGACTGGTTCCAATGCTTCGATTGGAGACCGCGCTAGATACAGGTGGAGTGGGTGGCGTCCTCCTGGTTGGGTCCCCTGATGTACCTCTGAGTACCCCATGATGTCTTTTTGCTCGCCACACACTCAACGCCAAAAGTAAATTAAGATCATTTTCTTCTTCTTCTTTACATTATGTACACTGTATATTTTCAGGTAAATGATCATACATTTTTATTATTCTTTACATTATGTATATTTGGCAGCAGCGGGCGGGAGGAGGGGGGGGGGACAGGGAGCTTTGGAATAGATTAAGCCATTTACATGTAAAATGCATTTCTATTTAAAAAAAAGTTTCACGTTACAAAATGACTTCCGGAACGGATTAATTTCGTACGTAGAAGTCCCCCTGTATGAGCTCGGTGCCTCGCACCTCCCTTGCGGGTGGAGGGCACCTGGCACAACCTTCCACAATGTGTCGGCTGAGAAACCCCGCACACCGCTCTAGAAATTTTGTTCTTTCCTACTCATCAACTCTGATCCTTAATAAACTTCATGTAATATATGAAGAAAACACAGAGGAAGATTTAGAAACTCCACTGTAACCAAGTAAAACTGTTCCGCCAGATTCTCTATTGAACTTGATCGAATAGCCGAACAGGACACCAAAAACCAAAAAAAAAAAAGAGAGGGGAATATTTCTGGAGTTAATCCGAGAAGCTCAAAGTTCATGTGTATGGTGGGGGCTGGGAGGGCAGAATGAGCAAGTGGAGTGGAAGGGGGGATTGTTAAGAAAGGAAAAAGAATGACCAAAAGAAGAAGAAAAACTAAAAAGAAAACAAGGGAAATTACCCACTTCTGTGAGTCGAGGGTGTGATAGGATGTGCGCAATTCCTTTATTTTTCCCTAAACAAATTACTACATGGTTTTTCTACAGCTGTATTATGTCGGACTAGATGTTAATATCCCTCTATTCATGCATATTTCTTGCTTGAGCTTGAGAGAGGAAGACCAAAGCACTAGATCTGGTTGTAAGGTGGTAGTTACAATCTCAGATGGAAGGCAGAGCTTCTTGTCCAGGTCTGCCAGCAGCTTCCAGTCTCGTGCACTGCCCACCTGTCCGTTGTCTGGTGACTTTGTCGGTGTGGCCAGTTTGATTCTCCCCCTCCCGAACCAACAGCCTTGGTTGCCTGTTGGCTTACAAGGGTGGGAGGGCGTTCGACCTCATACACTGGTTCTCCAGAACAACAGCAAGACACTTCAGCACTTGGTTGTGCCGCCAGATGTAACGGCCTTGAGTAAGGCTGGTCTTACAACCAACCAGGATGTGGTTCAGTGTTGCAGGACTTGGGCATACCACTGGTTTAGGTTCGTGGGCAAGACGTCATACACAGCTCTGATGGTAAAGCTTGCCCTGAATGCCTCCATCTCCCAAAGCTCAATCCAGGTGATCTTCCTTGCCTCCACTCCTTCCCAGGCCAAGCACTGCCCTTGCTTGGCCTGCGACACAGCTTTGGCACTTTTGTGCTTCCTCTTCTCAACGTAGCTCCTCAACCACCAGCTTGTACCGCTCAGCAGTAGTGGCCTTGCTCCACACTGGTCTACTGGCCCCGAGCCCAAGGCCACTCCTCCACTTCTGCATTCGGCCAATGATGTCCTTGTGTTTGAGTGCTGCCAGCGGGGTCCACTTCCTCTAAGTGGCCAGAATGGGGGCATTCTGGGCTACCAGCGGATCGCTGGAATCCAGTAGCATCATTTCCAGTCTTACTTAGGCGCACTTGTACTCCTCTGCCAGGCTGGAAATCGGCAGGTGTAACATCCCTTTACCGAAGAGCCCAATGCTGCTGAGGCACCTGGGGAGGCCAAGCTACTTCCTCACAAACAAGCTGATCAGTCTCTCCAGCTTTTCTTTGAGAGTGGGCTCTCATAGAGGGTTAGTGGCCAAAGGAGTCGAGGAAGAAACCCATTTTGCAAGCACCTGAGCTTGAACTTCCCAGGAAGCAGGGTTCTGTCGATTCTTTCCAGGCCACTGCCCACCTCTTTTCTGAGCTGCTCTTTGTCCTTAACAGAGACATCGAACCACCGGCTCAAGCTCTTAACAGGCTATTCAGAGACAGTTGGAATTGGTTCCTCACCAATGTGAAAGCGGTGGTTTGACAGTTTTCCCTTGACGATGGAGATGCTTCTAGATTTACTTGGCTTGATCTTCATGTGAGCCAGCTCGATGTTTTCCTGGAGCTTTTTTAACAATCGTGCAGTGCAGGCCTTGGTTGTGGTAAGTGTGGTGAGGTCATCCATGTAAGCTCTGACTGGAGACAGCCTCACCCAGGTCTTATTCGCTGCCCACCAACCACCCAGCGAGAGGCTAGGACAGCAGTCGGCAACCCGCGGCTCCGGAGCCTCATGCGGCTCTTTCATTCTTATAATGCGGCTCTGATTGGCTTGGGAAAATAAATTACTAAAAAATTTTTTTTTGTATTTAATTGAAGTGCGTTTTATTTGTGTTAGTTTTTATATTATTTTAGTTCTAAATTTGAAGATTGTGATCTTGAAATATTAAAATATTAATTAAATTATTTGATATTATTTTTTCGTCGCTCAAAATAGACGTCACACTGCGGAAGCGGGTATACCCGCTGAAACGCCGTCTATTTTGAGCGACTTTCAAGCCCGGCAAAGCCAATGGAGAAACATGCTGCGGTAAAGTAGTAGAAGTTTTTTTTTTTCTTCATTTTAGATGTGCGGCTCCCAGTGTTTTCTTTTCCGTGGAAACCGGGTTCAAATGGCTCTTTCGGTGTCAAAGGTTGCCGACCGCTGGGCTAGGAGGATGACCTCCATGGCCAGGGTGAATAGCAGCGGGGAGATGGTAGACCTACCCATGATTCCCACCTCCAGTTGCTGCCATGCAGTGGTGTACCCTGATGTTGTAACACAGAGGTGGGTATCCTTGAAGTTGGCCTTAACCAAGGTTGTAAGCGCCGCTGGGATCTTGAAATAGTCCATTTCTGTCCACAGAAGATTGAGGGACTGTGCCAAAGGCATTTGCTAGGCCCAGGAACACCACATAAAGATCTCTTCCCTCTTTTTTGGCGACTTTGATCTGATGCCAGATGACGCTAGTGTGTTCTATGCATCCGGAGAAGCCAGGTATTTCTGCTTTCTGGATTGACGTGTCAATCAGGTTGTTACCTTGCAGGTATTCTGCTAGTCTATGAGCAAGCACACTGAAGAAAAATTTCCCTTCGACTTTTAGGATGCTGATATGTGGGAACTGCCCAATCTCTGATGAGTCCTTCTCCTTTGGAATAAGAATTCCTCCAGCTCTATGCCAGCCAGTATCTCCCTCTTCTGCCACACAGCCCTCATCAGCATCCAGAGGAATCGCAGGACTGGTGTGTTTTTGTAGCGCCTATATGGAAATCCATTGGGACCAGGAGCTGATGGACCCCTTGCCCTACGCAGAATATGGATTACCTCACCCCACCTGGGTGAACTGATGCCCAGTTCGTGCTCTGGTGGATCGATTGGTGGCATATCCGGTGGGAGCATAATTTAGCATGTCATCTTTTTTCATCTAAGCCTATCTCATGCATCTTCCCCTTTAACACCCACAGTCTTCATGTCCTCCCTCATAACATCCATCAACCTTTTCTTTGGTCTTCCTCTTGCTCTTTTGCCTGGCAGCTCCATCCTCAACACCTTTCTCCCAATACACTCACTCTCCTGCCGATGGACATGCCAAAACATCGAAGTCTGCTCTCACTAACCTTGTCTCCAAAACATCCAACTTTGGTTGTCCCTCTAATGAGCTCATTTCTAATCCTATCCAACCCTGCTCACTCCTAGAGAGAACCTCAACATCTTCATTTCTGCCACCTCCAGCTCTTCCCGTTGTCTCTTCAGTGCCACCGTCTCTAATCCGTACATCATGGCCAGCCTCACCACTGTTTTATAGACTTTGCCCTTCATCCTAGCCTTCTGTAACCTCTGTCACATAGAACACCAGACACCTTCCGCCAACTGTTCCACCCCACTTGGACCCGTTTCGTCACTTCCTAACAAAGCTTTGACCTCTCCAAGGTGTTCAATGTCAACAACATTGCCCAACTCTCCAACGACCTTCTGAAGTGCCCCAAAGATAGCAAGTTACAGCCTTGCACCTTTCTTTCCAAGAATCTCACCTCTGCAGAGAGAAATTATGAATTGGGGACCGAGAATTACTTGCTGTCAGGCTGGTGTTGGCAGAGTGGAGGCACTGGCTAGTGGGTGCTCAGGTTCCATTCAGAGTTTGGATGGATCATAAAAACGTGGACTACCTCAAGACAGCTAAGAGACTTAATGCAAGGCAGGCCAGGTTGGCGTTATTCTTTTCTCAGTTTAACTTTGTGCTCTCATACTGCCCGGGCTCGAACAATGGTGTATCAGACGCCCTCTCATAAATACACTGTTAAGGAAAAAAACCACCAGAGACCCAGACTCTAATACGAGAATCTTGTTTTATCTCTATGTTCATCAGGAAGTCGAAACCTTGGACAAAGAAGCATTGAAAGATAATTGCTGCCCCAAGCAATCCCCGGAGGGCAGGCTTCAGGTGGTTGCACCCTTAAGGGGCAGGGTTATTCATTGGGCACATATGAACAGGACAGTGTGTCACCCGGACATATCATATGTTGAGCAGCGCTTTTGGTGGCTCAACGTTAAAAGAGACGTGAGGGATTACGTCAGTGCGTGTCAGGTATGTGCGACCAACAAACAACTTTCCATTAGGGCAGTTATGACCCATACCACAACGGCCCTGGTCTGACATCACTCTAGACTTTGTACAGTGAAGAAAATAAGGATTTGAACACCCTGCTATATTGCAAGTTCTCCCACTTAGAAATCAAAGAGGGGTCTGAAATTTTTATTGTAGGACCATGTCCACTGTGAGAGAGACAATGTATGATTTTTTTCAACAATTTATTTGTTTGATACAGCTGCAAATAAGTATTTGAACATCTGTCTATCAGCCAGAATTCTGACCCTCAAAGACATGTTAGCATCCAGCATCATGCAGACATCTTGACGATGTTACCACAGATCATGGTGGGGATATCAACATATCAAGCGCCACCATGGATCAGCTAGAAAGCATCATTTGGAGGAAGACGAATGATGAGTTCCATCCCAAGAACACCATCCTTACTGTGAAGTATGTGGGTGGTAGCATGATGCTTTGGGGGTGGTTTTCTGCACATGGGACTGGACGACTGCACTGTATTAAGGAGAGGATGACCGCGGCCATGTATTGTGAGATTTTGGGGAACAACCTCTTTCCCTCAGTCAGAGCATTGAAGATGGGTTGTGGCTGGGTCTTTCAACATGACCAAACCAAGGAGTGGCTCCGTAAGAAGCGTATCAAGGTTCTGGCGTGGTCTAGCCAGCCTCCAGACCTAAACCCAATAGAAAATCTTTGGAGGGAGCTATAACTCTGTGTTTCTCAGTGACAGCCCAGAAACCTATCTGACCTAGAGAAGATCTGTGTGAAAGAGTGGGCCAAAATCCCTCTTGCAGTGTGTGCAAACCTGGTGAACAACTACAGGAAACATTTGACCTCTCTAACTGCAAACAAAGACTACTGTACCAAATATTAATATTGGTTTTGACATGCACCTACGATGAAAATTTCAGACCCCTCGCTGATTTCTAAGCGAGAGAACTTGCAATATAGCAGGGTGTTCAAATACTTATTTTCTCCACTGGATATCATGATCATGCTGCCCAGCGCGTGCCATCCACTATGTGTTCATGTCTGCGTGGGTTCATGTGGGCTCTGCCACCCTCATATCCACGCATACCAAGCATTGATGGCAGCAGGATGAGGAGGCACCTGCTGACCCTGACCCAACTTTTGCTCATGTCTTGGCGGAGCCTTACTGTTGGCCACCTCCTGCTCATGTCTCAGCGGAGCCGGACCCTCAGCCGCCTCTCAGCCATTCCTCGGCAGGGCCCGAGCTGCCTCTCTCGCCAATGCCTCGGCAGTGCCCAAGCCCCAGCCGCCTCTCACCTACGGCTTGCTGGTGTTCAACCAGCAGCAGCCGCCACCTCTCGACCACGCCTCAGTCACCTGCTCCTAATTGGGTCCTGCTTTGCCATTGTCCACCTGAGTGGCCCTGTAGGGACCCTTGTGCTTGGCGTCCTCACCGACCTCCTGGAGTGCTTTGCTTTGGGTGGTCTGGACAGCCACCAGACAGACTAAGGTGGGGTTTTTAGCTTGGCAGCTCTTCACCTGCGCCTCATTGAAGCTAATTTGGCCATGCATATAAGCCTTGTGTGTTGTATTGTCAGTTGCCAGTTCATTGTGTTTGACACTGCATTGTTGTGTGTGACTCTTGTTCGTCTATTTCCCTCGTTACAACATTCCTGTGCGACTATAGTCAAGTCTCGTTTTGTTCATGTTTCAAGTTGTTTCTTGTTTCAAGGTTTTTGAACTTTGCCTTTTTGCCATGTGCTTTTTGTCCTTCTGCCATTCTGGACTGCTTATCTCTGTATGACCTCTGCTAGAATTAAACTACCCTCAAAAATCATGCCACTGACTGAGAGTCCTTCACTTGTGTCCTACCACATCCCACCTGCTCATGACAGTTATCATTAAAACCTTTGCTGTGACAGCCTAAACTCTGGAGCCCATTGACTTGATCAAAGGTTATGTGTCATGTGTATGTACAGGCTGCAGATAATGTCTACGACCATGAAGTGTCCATCAGTGCTCATTCCTACTTGCCAGTGGATGACACATCTATCCCCACAGGTGAAACTATTTCATAGGTGGTTATAAACTGTAAAACAATATTTCTTGCAGATTATAGCCGATAAGTACAGTGACCTGGAAGTGTAAAATATGATAAATTATGAAACAATTTAACTGTCAGGTTTACCAATTAGCAATTCATTAAACTGGACAAAAAGGAAGCAAAGACACCAGTTCAAGTCTCGCGAGGAGAGAGAAGAGTAACTATCTCGTACAATTCACCACTGCAAGAGAGTGCAGTATTATCCTCTCCTCAGCACCTTTATTTATTTAGTTTCAAGACGCCCCTTATTTACATGGATGTTGCAAAAAGGAGACGGGCAAGCAAAAAATAGTTGGAAACAAAGTGTACTTGTTTGTTCATGTGTGTGTGTGTGCATGTGTGTGGATGATTTCTGAGTACATGTGTGGTCATTATTTCTTTAACAGACAACATGTGCTCCTGTTTCTAACAGTTCTGATGATTAGATGTTTTTGTTCTTGTGCTAGCTCCTGCTAGGCGGCTGCCACATTATCTAGAGCAGAGCAAAGCATTTCTTTATTGGAAGCAGATGTATGATAATTATATTCACAGTTATTCCTAGATTAACATTTCACGAACCCCTCCCCCCAAAAAAACCAAAGCACAACCCAACAAGAAAAGACAAAAGATTTACCGAAATACAAAAACAAAGGAAAAAACAAAAATTTAGCAAAACCCAAAAACAAAAGACAAAACAAACATTTAGTAAAACCCAAAAACAAAAGGCAAAACACTTTAAAATCTCAGGTAACACAAAAACAAACCAGTAAACACAAAATCAAAACAGGAACCACTCAAACATTTCACAAAAAACACAATGATAAAAGATGAAACAAATCGAACACCTGGAAAGGGAGGGGCTTATTTCAATAACGGACACGTGGAAAGGGAGGGGCCTGTTTTCCAGACATTTTTGGAAATCCTACAGCCATTCTCGGCGAGACCTGCCCCACATGCATCGCGGGAAAGCTAAACTCGCTTCAGTTCAGAAAATATACAAACGTAACAAATGATAAGTGACGCAACCTGGAAAGGCGATGTACCTAAGTGTGTTGCTGGAGAGGAAAAGACAGGGAGGGTAGTGATAGCGTGCTTTACTACGATATTTTAATTCATGGTCGAGTCAAGGTTATGTTTTGTCCATTTTGTCCAGTCTTCTCCGGACTTTTTTTCTGCAACACTCGCCAATTTGCTGAATCTTTTTCTGGAGTTACTCGTCGGCATACTATTCAAGGCTACGCGTCGGCGACGAAGGGGAACGCAGGCCAGCTCACAACTTAAACTGCCGAAAAACGGACATCGACTAAGGCTCCCATCGATTCATCTCGCAAACCTATGCTCCCTAGCCATAAAAGTGGATGAAGTTCTGCTTCTGATCAAGACCTGAAAAGAATTTGGACATTCTGCTGCCCTGTGCTTCACGGCATCATGGCTTTGTGTACATATCCTCGACGGTGCAGTTACGCTACCCGGCTTTCATCTTTATTGTGCGGACCACGTTTCTGACCTAACATGAAAATCAAAAGGTGGTGGAATATGCTTTTATATCAACGAGAAATGGTGTACGGATGTTACACACCTCAGCACACACTCCAGTGCGCTTTTAGTGTCGTTGTTTTTAAACTGGAAGCTGTTTTATTCGCCATGCGAATTTGCATCCTTCATTCTAGTCGGTATTTACATCTCGCCTCAAGCTAGCACGAATGCAGCACTGCTAATGCTCGTCGAGCAGCTAAGCAAGATTTAGAAAAAATACCCAGATTCACCGCTCATTATTCTATGAGATTTTAACACAGCTACACTTAACCACGAACTCCCTCAATATAAGCAGCACATGACATGTCCAACGAGGGCAAACAACACTCTAGACCACAGGTGTCAAACTCAAGGCCAAGGGGCCAGATTTGCCCCGCCACATGATTTTAGCTGGCCCGCGAAGGCATATCATGTGTATCAACTTCCATGATTTTTGTTAAAATCTGTGTCAAAATTTCAAATTGTCATATCATAATGATATGATAAATGATAACACTAAGATATTGCAAGGATTTGTGTGTTACCAAACATCATCAATAGTTGAAAAACCCATTACCCTACATTTGTGATTCCAAAACTAACTAATAAATTTCATGTGTAAATATGATGAGGCAAAAGATTTTCATGGTTTCACAGTCATAACGGCCCTCTGAGGGAATCTGTAACTGCAATGTTACCCGCTGGGAAAAAAAAAAAGTTTGACATCCCTGCTCTAGACCAATGGTACACATCCATTAAAAACGCATATCGTACAGTTCCCAGCGCACCCATTGGCTCCTCTGATCACTGCTTGCTGTGCTTAAAGGGCTACTGTCATGAAATGGATGATTTTTAGTATGTTATTAATGAAAAAACGTCAGCCAATGTGTTTTTTCACCACAAAACATGATTTTGACATATACAGCTTTTTGTAACTCCCACCATGAAAATCCTCTTGAGGGATTTGTTTTCAAGAAGAAGCAGGAAGTGATGTAAAGGACAGCGGCACCCCCAAGTGGATTCGTTTGTTTCCATTAGTTTTACTTCCGGGAAGGTAGCTCGTTGTTCCTTCATGTTAGCCAAAATGCCGGCTCATTGCATTGCTGGACATTGCTCGAACACTCGGGAGAATGGATTTAGCCTTCATAAGTTTGCAAGAGACCTGGTTCGCTGTGAAAAATGAACTTGCACTGGTGCAGAGGACGAGAGCTTCGTGGGTTCCAAACAACAGGTAGGCAGTAATGCGCCCTGGCTCGACAGTGTTCAACAAGTACTGCGGCAGCTTTGAACATCCCCCTAAAACCAGCACGGCTCACCCTAGTCGACTGTGGCGCTCAGTACTGCGGTGTCTGTGAACAACCCTCTTAAGCAGCACGGCTTAGCTCCGACATAATGCGATGAGCCGCGATGGCTCATCTCCGCTGCTGAAGTGGATCGGACAGGGATGCGGTTTGGCCGTGATCACATATCATCTGAATATGGCTCGAAACAATAGTGTAATATTGCCCCGAGGGCTTGAAACTATAGTGTAATATTGCCCCGGTAACGTTACTCAGTTGTGTAGTGTTCTCCTTTTCGAAAAGAGCTTCCGTGTCAGAAGGGGCGTGTTTGTCTCCCATAGTTAGGGTGCACCGCGTGTTTTCATTGCCGAATGTCCGGGTGATGTCACGGACGGAGGACGCACCCAATATGGTGACCACTTGGATATCGTAGAATGACACTTCTGCAACTTTGCGCATGGATGACGACGCTCTGCGCTCACAATTTTTTTTTGTATCGACATTAAAGTGAATAATGTATTTTTCATTACAATATCTAGTTTAGAATGTTTATAGGGATGACACTTGGGCTTTAATACCTACATACAGGCAAGCACTTAAATGTACCAAGCCTTTAGTAAAATCAGTTAAAAAATGGACCAACAAGGCAAAATTAGAACTTCAAACCTCCTTTAACTGAGTGTATTTGAAAATTCAGCACGCAGCCTGGATGAATTCACAAATATTGTTACCAAGTGTGTCAGTTTCTGTGAGGAGGTGTTTGTTCCAACAAAAATTTTCGCACGTTCAATAACAACAAGCTGTGGTTTTCAGCCAGACTAAGGCAACTTCGCCAGGCTAAAGAGATTGGATATTGTCGTGTGTACAGGGCCCTCTACAATCGCACTAGAAACCGGCTGACGAAAGAAATTAAGATTGCAAAGAGCAAATATACAGCTAAACTGGAAAAACATCTCAGCGCTAATGACTACAAATTAGTTTGGCAAGGATTACAATCACTAACTATCAGCGATGTTCTCCCCCTCAGAAAGCCAGAGTGGGCTAGCAGACGACCTAAATTGTTTTTATTGTAGATTCGAAATAGACACTCACACACTCCACCATTTAACATTCATGAAATGGACGTTAGACAGATCTTCAAATAACAAAAGATCAACAAAGCGCCGGGCCCAGACCTTGTGTCCCCATCCTGCCTCAAAGTCTGTGCAGACCAACTTTCTCCTGTCTTCACAAAGATCTTCAACAGGGCTCTACAACTGTGTGATACAGCAGGTGAGACTAGGGGACCCCAAGGTTATATCCTCTCCCCTCTGCTCTTCTCGCTCTACACTAAAGACTGCACCTTGTGGCATCCGACAAAAACTCCTGAAGTTCGCAGATGACACCACGGTCATTAGCCACATCAAAGACGGTGATGAGTCCGCATATCGACAGGAAGTGGCGAGACTGGAGCTTTGGTGTGGTCAACACAACCTGCCGTTGAACACTCTAATGACTGTGGAGTTGATTGTGGACTTGAGGAGGCATCCTTCACCACAGCTGCCCCTGACTCTGTCCAACTGTCTTGTGTCAACTGTCAAGACTCAAAGGACCTGAAGTGGGAGACTAACATCAACTCTATCCTCCAACAAGCCCAGCAAAGGCTATACTTCTTGCAGCTTCTAAGGAAGCACGGCCTGTCACAAGAGCTGCTGAGACAGTTCTATACAGCAGTCATCCAAACAATACTGTGTACCTCCATCACATTCTGGTTTGGGGCCCCCACAAAAAAGGGAAAAACTCCAACTGCAACGGACAATCAAAACAGCTGAATGGATTATCGGCACGACTATAGCAACTATTGAGGACTTGCATCCAACGCGAACTAGGTACAAAGCAGGCAGGATCCTTTCAGATCTTCCACATCCTGGCCACCAGCTCTTCCAGGGAAAGCGCTACAGATCGACACAAGTCAAAACTAGCAGGCATTCGAACAGTTTTTTTTCCCACTGGCAATTAAGTCATGAAATTCCTGATCAGCAAGTTTACTGTTTTCTGCCTTGTGCTATTTTTGGAATACTCACTCACATCCTGCTGGTCCAATCAATATCAGTATTAGGAATATATTTTGTAGACGAGCACACGATTCGTCACTTTAAACTGCTCCCTTTGGACAATTGTCATTGCACAATAACAGGAAGTGCAAACGGGTAAAGGGACTCTGTACAAGCTTTCCACAATGTGGGACGTCGACAGACTTATCTCTTACCTGTTCCGAAGGATGATTTTACATCTTACACGACTCTTATTAGAATAGTTCCAATAAATAGAAATGTCTCTTGTTCTTTGTTGTTGCTTTGTTGTCCTTACCTGGGTAGCACCGACTGCCAGAGAAAAATTCCTTGTGTGTTTTTACACACTTGCTCAATAATGCTAATTCTGATTCTGAAGTTTTGTAGTGGCTCCTAACTTTCCGAATTTTTCAAACTAACCTCATTCATTTGAGGAGAATAATTTTGCATCATATAACCAATTTATGCACTTCCGAAGCTCGAAGTCAAAAGAATGACAGTTGTTAACTTTGGACCAAAACCGACCAAAAGATTTCAGGCTAAAGAAAAAAGCAAGTGCAGGTAAGGATTACTACAATAATGTTAGTTTAATGGTTCATCAATCTCATAGCTCTCCAATGGATGAGAATTTTTATTGGTAATAAAGTAGACAATTTTTGAAATTGCTTTTGCTGTATTGTACAGGGCAGCATGGTGGCTCAGCTGATTAAGCGTTGGCATCACAGTTCTGAGGACCTGGGTTCGGTCCCGGCCCCGCCTGTGTGGAGTTTGGATGTTCTCCCCGTGCCTGTGTGGGTTTCCTCCGGGCACTTAGGTTTCCTCCCACATCCCAAAAACATGCAACATTATTTGGAGACTCTAAATTGCCATTAGGTGTGATTGTGAGTGCGGGTGTTTGTCTTGATGTGCCCTGCGATTGGCTGGGAACCAGTTCAGGGTGTACCCCGCCTCCTGCCCATTGACAGCTGGGATAGGCTCCACCACTACCCGCGACCCCCGTGAGGATAAGAGGTGAAGAAAATGGATGGATGGATGTATTGTACAGCAGTTTTGTCACGGTAGAATATTTGGAGAGTGTGCACGTTTGGCTCATTATATTGTTGTTTTGTTCAACATTTAGAATTAATTTCAACTTTTTAATTTTCCTAGATATTTATTGAACTGATTCCATATGGAAATTGTATAAAACCGCTGAGAGGGAGAAAACTACCATAACGTGTACACCCAGAGATAACAGTACCTGATTTACAGAAACAAGCTGTCCAGAAAAAGAGAACATTTAAGAAGGACCTGGCAGAAGGACTGTACATTCTTTTGTGCCCAGACTACTCAGAGGTGGTCCAAGTGCCTGGGACACAAAGGCCATTCAGCTTGTCAGTCTTCGAAAACCATATGCACAGATCACCCTTTTCATTTACCTGGAAAGTGACCTAAAAGGGAATTTCATAATTAACTATTCCTTAAATTGTCTGCATCAACTGTAATTCATCTGAGGGTTTATTTTTAATATCCATCCATACATCCATTTTCCGAGTCTTATCCTCACAAGGGTTGCGGGGAGTGGTGGAGCCTCCTTACAATATTATACTTTGATAAGGTTTTTCTTAGTGTCGTTGTGCTTTTTTTTTTGTGGGCTTGAGGGAGGGCCTCACCTAATGTACAATCCTGCATTCTTCTTCTTCACTGTGTGATGCTCTTGTTTTGCATTTGGAAAGGTTATGTTGAACGTCAAACTGACAGATTTGTCTTTTACTTGAGCCCATTGAGCATTCTCGTTGAAATGAAGTGCTGCTAAGCGTAATCTATCAAACACGAAATTGAAAGTTAACTGATGGCTGTTGGAAGGAGTTCCTTTTGGGGTCCTTCCGCGTGTTGATCCAATTCTAAGTTCACTCAATAACTGGACTCCAGAGGCGTGAAATGTGACAAACACTTCGAAGTTTAATGAACAGAGCACTCTGTGACACACAACAGGCAAAGTCTGTGGTCCGACACCGAGTGAGTGTGTGTGCGTGTGTGTGTGCGTGTGTGTGTGTGCGCATGCATGCGTGCACGTGTGTGAGTGAGTGAAAGCAGAACAAAGATTATATGGGCAATGTTGGAATGCTGCCATTGGCGGACAAGTCTCAAAACAGGATCTAACTGATGTGACTAGACACCCAAGGCCGTTGATTCTGCTGAGAAACACCTCCATTGTGACTGGGCACTCAAGGCAGGTGCCTGTGAAAAAAACAACTCTGTTTTGGCTAGTCGCACAAGGCTGAAGCCTGCTGGAAAAAACAACTCCATTTAAGGCAGTTCCTGGAACAAGGTACTAGTGCAGGTTGCTGTCCTAACATAACGTTTCAGTCTCCCTTTTGGACTACACAGAGTCCAACACAACAAAGCACGAAAATTTGATTTGGCAAAAAAAATCAAATTTCTACAATCTGGTAATGAAAGCCTTAACGATAACCCAATAGTGAAATTTTAGCATCCCCCTTTTGAGTTCGAAAGAACTCAACAACTTAGATCAATAAAGGTAGATTGACAGGAGTGCGGCAATTGTCTTTCGCGGTTGAGCGTGTGACAATGGCCAGCAACAAAAAAGGGAAAAGCGTGGGGTGCATTTTCTTAATGAAATGTGGCATGTTTGGGTTAGTGTGTGTGGAGGTCAGATGGTGACAGGAGTCAAGGTCAGAGCACAGCAGGCGGGATAGGGGCAGGGACTATTGACGTGGGGGCGGAATCGGGGAGGGCAAGAGCCTGTCTGCTCTGGGTACAAGCAGGGCAGGTCAATGAAAGATGGTACCACGTGTCCCCTTTTCCCTCCAATCGAATAGCTGATGAAGTTTGTTCCACCACCTTGTAGGGACCGTCCCACCGGTCAGACAACTTCCGCTTCAGGACCTTGAGCCATACAAAAACACAATCATTAAGCACACGGGGAGCATCGTTTTTTTTTGGGTGAGATGTGAAAACTCAAATGTTAATTGTTTTAGCTGGGGTGGCCCTTCAACTGGTCGTTCTGATAAAGGACTTGAAGGCGCTGGGAACAGTCAGTTGGTATGGCACTCAATGGGTGTCCACCCTTTTGATTAATTTAGAGACATTTGAACGTTCATTAGAGCAAATGGAAGTGCTTGTACCCAATTGAATTTGGATGAGGCCAATGCCTTTGCTAATTTTTCTTTGATGTTTTGGTTCATGCCTTCAACTTGGCCTTGGGATTGGGGGTGGTACACACAACCAAACGTATGTTTTAATCCCAGTGGTCTTTCAACATCTTGTAGATGTTTGCTTTTTAAATGGATTCCATTGTCTGATCTTATCTTTTTCGGGAACGCATGGGAAGGAATGTAATGATTGACTAGATGTTTGACCACGATAGTTGCTGTTTCAGATCTGCAGGGATATGCCTCATGCCAGCCAGAGAAGGCGTCCACTATGACAAGAAAGATTTAATCATGTCAGTGAAATCCATTGACACCACCTGGCCAGGGGCAGTCACTTCCGGATCGTGACCGCCCTGCTTGGTAGCAGGCATCCTATTAAATCTGCTACATACACTGCAGTCCTGTAGTTCTCTTTTAACAATGGTTCTCATGAACGGGTGCCACCACGTGCTAAGTGTCCTTAGCGTCTCTTCCACTCCCACATGGTACAGTCCATGGGCTTCACTTATTAGCTGCTTCAATTGTTTTTACAGCGGGATACACTTACCATCTTTCGTCCACACACCATCCTCATTCTTCGTTCCCCCCTTCGACCTCCATGGACTCTTTTCCTCTGGGATGGCCTGCTGCTGCCACGCCCTAACCGTGACCATGCTCACCCCCTCTCTGGCTTTGAGCTCCTCTTCACTGACTGTCATTTGTAAGGTTGGGAGATACCCAGCCACCTCATTTGCAGCTTTGTCTGCGGCTGCATATCCCTGTGTGAGGATGTCGGTGCCTTTGGAATGCCCTTGGCATTTAACAATAGCTACAGCCTTAGATAATATGAGTGCGTCCCTGAGCGCCAAAATGTCTTGTTGATGTTTTATTGGAGCCCTGTGGCAATGAGAAAGTCGTTCCTTTGCCACTCTGAAAGCGCAGTATAGATTACCACATAGGCATAGGCGGAGTCAGTGTAAATGTTTTGCTCGTAACATATTGAACCATCCTGTGTGATGTTCGGGTGGTCAATGGCAGGTGGAAAACTGTGTGTGATGTTTTTTGTACAAGTCGGGCCAGGGCGGATGCGAATGCTGCGCATACTGGATGTCTTTGCTCGTATTTTTCAAGTGGGGTGGAGGCATATAAGCAAAGTTTCTCATCCCCTATTCATTGACAAGTGCATGCAGTGAGTGTTAACTCTGTGAAATCAGGAACATGGTGTCGTGAGTAATTGCACAAGCCTAAAAAGGTGACCATTGATTTGACGTT
The DNA here is from genome assembly GCF_019802595.1 of Syngnathoides biaculeatus. NCBI lineage: Eukaryota > Metazoa > Chordata > Actinopteri > Syngnathiformes > Syngnathidae > Syngnathoides > Syngnathoides biaculeatus. The sequence goes on along the minus strand of NC_084651.1, from coordinate 28,672,060 downwards.
TGTAGGCTGTGGATGGTGTAGAATGTCGTCCTTGTGAGAAGGAGACATGGCTGTACCTTGTCGTGAAATAAGGCAGCCCAAGAATGAAACTAGAGGGCGGGCAATTTGAAGCTTGCTTTTTGAACACTTCAAGCCGTGGCCAAATGTGCCAAAAGTGAGCGGGTGGCGTCAGTGCAAGTTATTTCAGAAGGAGTAGCAAGCAAAATGTCATCAACATATTGTACCAGCAGTACTCCGTCCAGAAGCTGCAAAGGAACCAACAATTGTTTCAAATAGGCAACACAAACCCTTGTGGAAGACCAGTGTATGAATAACATTGGCCATTCCATGTGAACGCAAAATATTTCTGCATGCTTGGATCCAATGGGGTGCAAAAAAAAGCCATTTGCCAAATCAATGCAAGTGAAATGAATGTGGGAGGGGGAAATTTGGGAAAGGGTGGAGTGGGGATTAGGAACAGGTAGCGTGGGTGTAGTGACAGCTGCATTGATGGAACGCAAATCATGCATCATTCGGAATTTACCAGTGTTTCGTTTTTCGACCGGCAAAATTGGTGTGTTGTTTTGGGAGTGTGGAATTTTACACAACACTCCAGCTTTTATCAATCCATTAATAGTGTTGGTAATGCCAATCAAACCCTGCTTCTTGATTGGGTATTGTGGAACATAAATCGGGTCGGGTGTCATTTGATACGTGACTGGAGTCACGTCCCAGAGGCCCACATTGGTGGGATCGGTAGATCAAAAAGTGTCAGGCATATCAGCCAATTCCAGTGGAGCCAAATCACTGTCAATTGTTTCTCGACCATGGTGTCCGTCCAATAGGCAATGCTCCAAAATGAAAAATGGGTGAAATGCGTTAGATTGAATCCAATATGCATCAAGCAATGGAGAATGCAACAACACATCGGATACCGTTGGTTGCCAATCGGTAGCCATCGTGCATTCACTGACAAAAGGGCCAAGATCTCTGGCCGAATGTGGAGGAGACACCATCTCAGAAATATGCGTGTGGCATGGAGGCATGGTTGGGTTGGGTGGGTAAGCCATCATGTACCATTTTAATTGTTCATCACTCACTGAAGTGTTGAATTCCACTCCAGGTTTCCCCACAAATAAATCGGCGATGTTCAATTGCCAAACATCGCCGTCGATGTTTTGAAATGAATCTGCATAAACCTTGTCCCCACGCCTGTCATAATATAGACTGCAGTGCATACAATCACAAACCATGTCATAAGCGTGAAGGTGTTGAATCCATGGCAGCCATAATGTCCAGAATTGTTCTGCCCCTTGCCATTCTTCTGATTCAATGTCCACATGTGCCCAAGAGATGTCAGCAGAGGCGGGGGCAACAATGGCGGATGTCAGGGTTTTTTTAAATCAAATGTAGAAATTGGGTATCAGAATACTCATTTTTCATAGAGCAGTGGAAAGTGTTTCCATCCAGAAACTGTAGAAAAAGTCCATCGGGCTGCATGTATTGGCCAGGAGGTAGCGGCAAATACTGCTGGTTCGGTGGTTGCATGTATTTGCCAGAAGGTGGCGCCAGCTGGATGGGTGGGGGAACCTGTGGTGACTGTGGAGATGGATCTATGGGTGGAGCTTCAAGTGGATCTTGGTGACGACAGCCATCACGGCCCCGCCCACCATACTGTCCTCTGCCACTTCCTCTGTTGGCCCAGTGTTGAGGGAGCTGTGGTGCGCGGCAGTCACGAGCCCAATGTCCCATTTTTCCACAGTTGAAGCACGCTCCCCAGGTGGCTAGCCGTTCAATGTAGCGCTGCTGTTCGTCGGTGGGGTTGCAAGAACAGAAATAGACACCTTGCGCAGTGATGGGGTCGGACTGATGGACATGACACTCGCCACTGTTAGGCACGTGAGGAGTTTGAAATTGGACCTCGGTATCCTTTTGTTTCTGTAAAGTTTGTAACATGGCCAATTTTGATTCAGCATTTTTACGTTTTTCTACTTTTTTGTCAATTTCTTTAGTGTGTTTCCTCAAATAAAATTTCAAATGAGTCAGTGGGCTGGTGCCCGGTTCGCTGAGCAAAGTCAACCAAAGCACGGTCAATAAAGGAATCAGCATTCTGATTAGATTTTGGAGCAAAGACCAGGTCGGACGGTACAATCTCAGGGAGGGGAAACAATGCATCCAAAGCACTGAGTATGTTAGCAAAGTCAGCTTCAAGGAGGCTTCCGACAGTGGAGTCAAGACGTCGAGCAGCTGAGAGAGGGGGGTCGCATGTGTCATCAGCATTTTCAAATCACCAGCAGTCAAAATTTCCCCAGTTGTATTACGTTGAACAGCCCTGAGCCATTTCGCCCCCCACTTTACATCGGAGGGAGTTCCTGTAACAACAATCTCAAATCAGGTGGAGTGAATAGTTTGTGAGTAATAAATCATAACAGTGTCTTGCAAGTGACTTATTGACGTGGCGACACCAGCCCTGAGAGCCATGGCAACATTATTGTGTAATGAGTCAGGGGCTCACAATTGGGGGATTGTGTCTCTAATTTCATCCCAATCACACAGCAAAGCCACCCCCCACTCTCCACTCAACACGGTCTTTACCGGACACGTCAAATCGGATGCAAATTTTCAACATTTTATTACATTCGGAATACAGCAATTCTGCTGCGGTAGAATAAGGTGGCGGAATGTGTGTGACAGGTAGCTTGGCTTCTCCCAACACAAAGACAATTGCTTTCTCGCAACCTTCACTGAAACATCCTTAACAATCTAGCCTTTTCCAGCATACATGACACCCTTTTCAATGACTCTTACGCTTCTTACAGACAACTTGTTTTTTTTTGTGTGTTTGGACTTTAAAATCGATGTTATATTTCAAGTACATATACGTACAGCCACGAAAGTGACGTTTTTTTCAACCATGAGATTTAAAGTAGTCAGTTAATCAATAGGTAAACCATTTTTGTCTCTCTCATAATTCCTCATCACATACAAGAATATTGTTTGTATCGTAAAATCATTAATCCACACCATGATCTGACATGCACAATGATTGAGATGTTACAAGAAAATAAAGGTACATCCAAAGGTGACAAATTGGCTCGACCATGATTTATTTTTAATTTTTTTTGGAATGCATAAGTTTGAACTCTTTTGAGTGTGATAAATAAACATTGCGCTGAATAATATTTGTTAAATTCAGAAATTACTAAGTGCCAAGTTTTTCTTGCACAAAATGCTATTTTTGTGCGTTGTAGCCTGTAATTGACTAGGAATCTTGTATTGATATCGGACTTGGAGTGCCCGCTGATTTTTTTTTAACATCACTCTCAAGTTTTTCCTTTTTCACCACACAACACTTTCCCACTTCTTTCATCAACATGACCAATGACGCTGAAGACATCAAAGTCAGAAGCCAGTCATTCATACAAACATTCCTCGATCCACTCACACACTTTTTTTTATTACTTTCTCTCTGATGCTCAGGAAGACCTTCCACACATATTTTGCATACATTTTTTACTTGGTCACCAAGTGGAATTTTGTGATCGTCATTGGGGATGACATGTAAATCAAATCATTGTTTTTGTCTGTCAGATTCCCCGTCCATTCTACAAAATCAGTGATCAATTGGTTACGCAGAGTCGACTACTTTAATTGTTGTACTATTATATTATTTCTTCTTCTTATTAGTTTATTATTTATATATTTTATTTATATTATTATTGTATCATGGATCCAAATCTTTTTTTTTTTTTAACACCGGTACGTGAGTTTGTGCATTTTTCTTAGCTATTTCACACCGTAACGTGAGGAATTTCCAGACATCTAAGATTCTTCTGAAGAATGATGTTGACTCGCAAAATTAGGAATTACTGTTTCTATGATTCTTTACTAGAACGAAATGTATCCGGTGTGATTTGTCTCTGTCCCCGACAGTTTACCGCTTCTCTCTGTCCCTGACAGGTTACTTTTTCTCTGTTCCCGACAGTTTAATCCACACACATTAAGGAGTTGTTGGTTTGAGGAAATTGTGGTAGCTCAGATTCTGTAAGGGAACGATACCACTTTTTAACACAAAACAGGACTTATTGATTCTAAAACTCACTAGGAGAGCGAATCCGCCTTCTCTTTTTGCTAATTACAACACTTAATGTATTGGTTATTTCTCCGTTTCTCTTTTTTTCCCCTCTTTTATTCTCTTTACTTTCTGGCCATAACATCACTTTTCACAACCTCTTATTCAATTTCAAAGAATAGGAAGTGAAACCTTTCCACACACTGGCCGACTGACAGAAATTAGAAGATAAAGTTCTTCTTCCCTTGTCAATCGTGGCGCACCAGAATTTCTGCCTGTCGATCCAATGGATGGTTCTGAATCACGTTGGGGTCATCAATTGTTGGAAGGAGGTCCTTTTGGGGTCCTTCCGTGTGTTCGTCCAATTCCAGGTTTGGTCAATAACTGGACTCCAGAGGCGTGAAATGTGACAAACACTTCAAAGTTTAATGAACAGAACGCTCTGTGACACAGAATCTGAGACAGACAAAGGCTGTGGTCCAACACTGAGTTTGTGTGTGTGTGTGTGCATGTGTGTGTGCGTGTGTGTGTGCGTGTGTGTGTGTGTGCAGAACAAAGATTATATAGGCAATGTTGGAAAGCTGCCGTTGGCGGACAAGTCTCAAAACAGGATCTAGCTAATTTAACGAGACACCCAAGGCCGTTGAGTCTTCTGAGAAACGGAGATGTTGTGACTGGACACTGAAGGCAGGTGCCTGCAAAAAAAACAACTCTGTTTTGGCAAGTCACACAAGGCTGAAGCCTGCTGGAAAAACAACTCCATTTAAGGCAGTTCCTGGAACCAGGTATTAGCGCAGGTTGCTGTCCTAACATAACCTTTCATGTCTTACAGACTAATTCAGGAATTGTCATTTACCAGTTATCCAAAGTGATACATCTTGGGAGCAAAGTGGTTCAAAACACTGTGGTGTCCCCCGATACTGGAGGTCTGTCCCAGTGGAGATAGCTTCAACACTTTACTCAACTACGCACTTTCAATGATATCTGCCAACTCCCCTTACTCACTGGACCCAACATCAGATACACAAGTTCTGATAATGGGTTTAAACTGACAATTGTGGCTATGACCATGGCAGTAATAATCAAGTGAATTATACATAAACAGTTTTAGGAACAGTATTCTGAAAAACAAGCAAATAATCTAAACTTCAGGGAACTTGCCACTGCTAACATTTCAACATTTTGTTTTTCATGAGCTCGTCTTTAGGGTTTACATTTACAATTCTCATTGTCTGGTGAAAGGCACGATTGGATAGTTGGACAGGCACACGGTAGTAACATTGGCTTTCTGCAAGATAAAACAAAAAACATTTCATTCATATTTTCAATTTGGAATATTTTGTCAGATCAGAGTAATGTCCATTGTATATAGCATATTCTTCATGTTATTTACATGCATTTAGCCTGTATAATAATGCACCGAACACATGTGAGCACACACTGCCGTTGTCGAATTTGAGGAAGACCTCAGCATCAACAGTACACTAACTTTATACAGTGTTCAAATTTCGTCACCTCCTATACATCATATTGTACTTACATTTAAAACGAGGTAGATACTTGTCAATACTAAACAATTGAACACGGACATAATTGAACAAAGACGTACTTACTTGCTAACAAAGCCAAGTGAACGCTGTATGGGGTTTTCAAAGCAGTCCTCAGTGAAATGCTTGGAACCCAATACTGTCGACTTTGACTTGTAATGCCAATGCTCCCAGTTTGTCTTCACAAACCTGGTCCATATCTTATATATCTGTATTTTCGTCCATTCATGTAAGCTGACTCCGTATGCAAGACACGTCCTCACCATCTTTGCTAGCTTTTTCACTCTCTGGCTAAATGTTGCCTGGACATGATGTTAGATTCTAGAGAGAACCAGAACTTGCCGAATCTAAGCGACATTTCGAACAAAATATTGAGACTGAATTTGATGCTAATTTATTTCATTTCTGTTGTGTCTAGAATTTAAAAAAAAAAGTATTAAAAAGAGGAGTACCTATATAAGGAAGAGAAAGAACGTCAACGGTGCTACTTACCACCGCACCGCTGATGTGAACAAGTACATGGACGCCTTCTGCCTTTCATCTTTGGACATTTCTGGAACATTCGTTCACTTGGAATATTCGCTGGAAAGAACATTGGGCTGTTTGGGAACATTAGTTCAACTTTGATGACTATTCGTCGTTTAGCTCGACTACCAGGTCTTTGAGCTTTTATTTTGTTTCCGTTGTTTTATTTTGTTTGTGTTGTATTGTTGTGTGTGTGATTAAATTGTTTAAAGCCAATACAACTGCTTTGTCACATTTTGCTGGTTTGAGCAAAGGGGATTTTAGTCTAAATTAACATGTAACACAATTCATTCTGAATATCATGGAAGCAATATCTCAGTTGACACTGATGCTTGTGATCCCTATTGAAGGATCCAGTCTCTTGAATTTCTGAAAACTGTTCCATTCAAAACTGACACTTATAGATTTTAAAAAGCTATCAGTATACATGTGGTAAACAAATTAGTGAAGAATTCACTCAAAACGTACTCATCAATAAATTACTTCAGGAAGCCCACTTACTTTTCCTTTCTGAATGTAGACTACCACAACTCAATTGTGCTGATTGGTTCTTCATGACACATACTGGTGACAGGACGCTCCAGAAAAGTAATCATTGTGATCTGCCTTGAGATTCTGAGACTGCTGCTTGTTTGGACTGCCTTCCTGTGTACTGACCTTGAACTGGATAAATACGCTCCCTGAACTGTACCTGTTCTCGTGAGTCATGGATTTTGGGTTCAGCCTCATGTTCTGGTCATGACAGAACGATCTGGCCAAGACATGGTCACAGCTGACTCAGATCTGGTGCACCACGCTCCCCAGGTTCAAGGATGCCGCCTTGCCAAACATGAAGAATATTTCCAGACTTTCGCTCGCCAGTTGGAACAGCAGGGAAACATGTTGCGGGAGGTAATGGCCCGGCTTAGTTCCCTGCCCGAATCATTTCCAAGAGCGCGCTGGTAGCGGCCACGTAATCCTTCCGTCTCCATGAGTCAGTCCCTTTGCTGGTCCCCAGCGCATTTACAGGTGTCTGCTCACCGCTTTCTCGTCTGGAGCGTTTCTCAGGCAACTGGTAATATCAAACCATTCATCACGCAGTGAGCGCTCCACTTCGAGCTACAGGCAGTTGCCTTTCCCTCTGACACAGCCAAGATCATTTTCGTCATTTCCCAACTGACAGGTTGCGCAGAAGCGTGGGCGACCACGAAGTGCAGCCACGACGTGGACACGTGTCGGAAGTGGGCGTCCTTCGTGACGTCTATGCTCCAATATGCGACCCCTGAACGGGAGGCAGCAAACGCTTTGATCACACTACGGCAGGGCAAGCGCAGGGCCTCTGACTACGCCATTGAGTTCCGCATTCTAGCAGCTGAGAGCCAGTGGAACGACAGGGCGCTCTTAGATACCTTTGTTCAAGGGGTGTCCCCCACCATAAAGGATTGGTTGATCCTGCTAGACGTACCGGGTGACCTTGACTCTCTTATAGCTCTCACCTTGAAAACAGACAAGAAGCTCATGGACGGGAGCAGGACAACGCCCGGCGGTGGAATACACTTCCACGCATTGGAGACACCAACGCTCCTCAATGTGCATCTGCCGATGCGGAGGAGCCCGTTCAGCTGGGCCGCCTCTGCCTATCACCCAAGAAATTTCAACGACTCCTGTGGGAAGGATTCTGCTTCTACTGCGGGCAGTCGGGTCCACCGTGGCCAGACTGCCTGGTCAAACCAGTGAGAACCTCGCTACGAGCTCCAACTACGGTGAGACTCAACCACATCCAAGACAGCCCTGTCCAAGCGCTTCCTTTGGTAACCCTATTTTCAGGAGGACAGCATCGCATGTCAACTGGATTTATTGATTCAGGTTCGGATGCCAATCTTCTTAATTTACATCTCATCAAAAGTCTGCGTCTAAGGACCTTTGAGGTATAGCGCTCCCGTAACGGATACGTGGCTAATGGCAGTTTCCTCGGCAAAATAACCGACCGCACTCGGACTCTTATGGTGATATTGCCGGATTCATATTCGAAACACATAAGCTTTCATGTTTTCATGCTAAGAACCATAATATTATCTTGGGGGGTCCAGGCTGAGACTGCATAACCCCCATATTGGCTGGTCCGCCTGTCAGATCAGGTCTTGGGGAGCGAAGTGAACACTTACGTGCCTCTCATCCCAGAGGACGGAGGGGAAAGATGCTGCTGGACTTGTCCTTAGTGCCCTCCTGTTACCATGACCTTAAGGAAGTGTTTTCCAAATACAAGGCCAAGTCGCTTCCTCTGCACAGACCGTATGACTGCGCAATAGACTTGTTGCCCGGCTACTCATTTCTTCGTGGGAGACTTTATTCTCTGTCAGGTCCGGAACATCACGCCATGAGGGAATATGTGGAGGAGTCGCTGGGTGCAGGACTCATCAGGCCCTCGTCGTCACTGGCTGAGGAGGGCTTCTTCTTCGTGGAGAAAAGCCCTGCATCACCTATCAAGGACTAAGCAATATTACCGTAAAACAAATTAAACCAATTTTTTTTGTATAGCGCATTTCATACACGAGGTAACTCAATGTGCTTTACATTATTAAAAGCATTTGAAAACAAAGAGATAAAACATTAATAACACAACACAATAACAGCAATATATATATATATATATATATATATATATATATATATGTGTGTGTGTGTGTGTGTAAATGCGGCCATTTTTGGGTACTGTCATGGGTGTGTCTTGCCTTGACTCGGTGCGCACCTGCTTCTCGTCTTGTTAATTACAGTCCAGATATATTGCCACGTGTGTGGTCTGGTCCTTGCCAGATCACACACCACTTTCCAAATAAGATACAGAATGTTTACGTTTCATGGAATTTGGGGGCTATGAATCCAACACATATTTTTGCCTTCTGTATCCTGAATTTTCCTTCGTAACTCGAGACAATATTTTTCCGAGAAGGCATTTCGTAACCTGAATTTTTTATTTGTAGAGACGCTCGTTAGTAGAGGTACCGGTGTATTTCTTTTTCTCAAGTTTGTCAGGCTTGTTCACAACACCCTTTTCTGCGGTGCATGAAATCTGTGACATTTTTATTCAATCTTCACAGGAACTTGAACTTTCTTTGTTTAAACTCAAGAAACAGCACAAGAGGCTCAGGATAGGTTTACATAGTTGTTATTTTCTATGTTGGTTTTACCACGTTTCATGAAAAATAGTCACTTTGAAAATGTTACTTCTGTGCGAGGCCACGGAGACTAGGTGAATGTTATGTCTATATTTGCAACCATCTAGGTTCTAGCTCCTAAATCATTTTACATGTGAGCTCCTCCCATCAGATATTCCATCAAGGTGGCAGGATATTGACATAGCTGCAATGCAGGACGAGGTAGGAATGTTTCAGAGAAATAAGACAATCGTTCCTCCATGTCATTTCATGGAGATGTCTACTTAAGATGACATTACATTATTGACCTGTCACAAATTAACCATTTTTGTGGCTATATTGTTATTATCACCACAAATGTCCACTTTATGATTTATATATAAAGTGGGATTCCATTAAAGTCAGTTATAAACAACACAGTTAACTCTAAAACTTTGCAGATGCAAAGACAATCGTGATTGGTCAATTCCAAACCAGTCATGTGCTCCAACCCTCAAAAGGACTAATGCAGGGGATATATTACGTCACTCAAGCTAGCTCGTAGAGGCTCCTCGATGTTTGGTTGTATTATTGGTAAAACAGAGTCTCGTAACAGTGCTCCACTTGGAAGTCTGACAAACCAAAACATATAGAATAAATGTAATGGTTGTTACAAAGATAAAGGCAGCGAGGTAAATGTAGCTCATTGTAATGGAGTAGAAGTAGGGCCCATCATTTCCTCTGAACAAAAATGCTCATGTAAAATGTATGTTGCATTTAAACTATCCATCCATGAATTTTCTGAGCCGTTTAACCCCACAAGGGTTGCGGGAGTGCTGGAGCCTGTCCCAGCTATCATCGGGGAGGAAGCAGGGTACACCCTTACCTGGTTGCCTGCCAATAGGAGGGCACACAGAGACAGACAACAGTCACACTCACAATCACACCTAAGGGTAATTTAGAGTCTTCAATTAATGCATGTTCTTGGGATGTGGGAGAAAACCAGAGTGCCCAGAAAAAACACATTTAAACTTCTTTTTTTTCCGTTAGGGGTCGCCACAGCGTGTAACCTTTTTCCATCCAAGCCTATCTCATGTATCTTCCTCTCTAACACCAAGTGCCCTCATGTCTTCCCTCACAACATCCATCAACCTTTTTTTTTTTTATCTTCCTCTCACTCTTTTGCCTGGCAGTTCCATCCTCAGCACCCTTCTACCAGTGTACTCACTCTCTCACCTCTGGACATGTCCAAACCATCGAAGTCTGCTCTCTCGAACCTTGTCTCCAAAACATCCAACTTTGGCTGTCACTCAAACGAGCTCATTTCTAATCCTATCCAACCTGCTCCCTCCTAGAGACAACCTCAACATCTTCATTTCTGTCACCTCCAGCTCTTCTTCCTATTGTCTCTTCAGTGCCACCATCTCTAATCCGTACATCATGGGCGGCCTCACCACTGTTTTATAAATTTTGCCTCTCAGCCGAGTAGAGACTCTTCTGTTACATTACACACCAGACACCTTCCGCCACCTTTTCCAACCTGCTTGGACCTGCTTCTTCACTTTCTTACCAAACTCACCATTGCTCTGGATTGTTGACTGTAAGTATTTGAAGTTGTCCACCCTCGCTGTCTCTTCTCACTGGAGCCTTACTCTTCCTTCTCGACCCTTCTCATTCACGCACAAATATTCCGTTTGACTTTGGATAATCTTAATTCCTCTCCTTTCCAATGCATGCCTCCATCTTTCTAATTATTCCTCCACCTGCTTCCTCCTTTCACTGCATATCACAATATCATCTGCAAACATCATGGTCCAAGGGGATTCCAGTCTAACCTCATCTGTGAGCCTATCCATTACCACACCAAACAGTAAGGGGCTCACAGCGGATCCCTGATGGCAGTCACACCTCTACCTTAAATTCTTCTGTCACACCTACGGGACACCTCACCATTGTTCTACTGCCGTCATACATGTCCTGAACTATTCTAACATATGTCTCCACCACACCCTTACTAATCATTGCCACTCCGTGGTCCTTCACACTTGCCTCTTCTTCTCTTCTTTCTCTCTCATTTTCTTCTGGAAACTCCACCTGTTCACCGAAAGCCTGTCTCACCTCTTTCTGAAAGCCCACACAACATTCTTCCTCTGTCAGCTTCCAACATATGGCTCTCTGCTCTACTTTTGTCTTCTTAATCTTCCTACCCTCCACCATAGTCATCCTAAACAACACCATCCTATGCTGTCGAGCTACACTCTCCCCTACCACTACCTTACAGTCAGTAACCTCCTTCAGATTACTTCATCTGCACAAAATATAATCCACCTCTACCTCCGCTCTTGTAGGTCACCCTATGTTCCTGCCTCTTCTGGAAAAAAGTGTTCAATACAGCCATTTCCATCGTTTTTTTAAACTCCACCACCATCTGTCCCTCCTTTCCTGGATGCCCAATTTACCCATCACTTCTTCATCGCCCGGGTTTCCTTTACCAACATGTCCATTACACTCTGTACCAATCACAACTCCCTCTGTGTGCGGGATGCTCAGAACTACTTCATCTAGTTACTTCCAGAATGTCTTTTTCACACTCTAGGTCACATCCTACATCACATATACATAACACCTTCAATTTCAAATTTCAGCCTCATCACTCAATCTGATTTTCTTTTCACCTTCAAGACATTCTTAGCCAGCTCTTCCTTTAAAATAACCCTACTCCCTTTCTCTTCCCATCTACTCTATAGTAAAATAATTTAAAACCTGCTCCTAAACCTCTAGCCTTACTACCTTTCCACCTGCTCTCTTGGATGCACAGTCAGAATCAGAATCAGCTTTCATGGCCAAGTGAGTGAAAACACACAAGGAATATTTCTCCGGCAGCCTGTGCTGCCCTGGTGCGACATTCGAACAAAGAAGAAGGAACAACATAGCAGCAAGAACAAAGAACAAGAGACATTTCTGTTTATAGGAACTATTCCTTTTAAGACATGCAAGATGTAAAATCTGTAGAGATAAGTGTGTTAACATCAATTGTGCAAAGGGAGCGGTTTGAAGTGACGAATCGTGCAGTCTACAAAATATTTAAAAAAGTAATAATAAATAAAAAAAAATATATATATATATACATACATATATATATGTATACTAATACTGATTGGACCAGCAGGATGTGAGTGAGTGTCCTAACATGGCACAAGGCAGAAAAATAGTAGGCTCACTGATCAAGAATTTAATGACTCTATTGGCAGGGGGAAAACACTGTTCGAATGCCTGCTACTTTTGCCTTTCTAGCTGTACCTCTTTCCTGACAGAAGGAGCTGGAAGAGCTGGTGGCCAGGATGTGGAGGGTCCGAAAGGATCCTGCCTGCTCAGGACCTAGTTCGCGTTGCATGCAAGTCCTCAATAGTGGGTAGCGTGGTGCAGACAATCCATTCAGTGGTTTTCATTGTCCATTGCAGTCTGAGTTTTTCCTTTTTTGTGACGACCCCAAACCAGACTGCAATGGAGGTACACAGTACTGCCTGGATAACCACTGTGTCGAACTGTCTCAGCAGCTCTTGTGACAGGCCGTGCTTCCTCAGAAGCTGCAAGAAGTACATCCTTTGCTGGCGTTTTTTGAGGGTGGTGTTGATGTTCGTTCACCACTTCAGGTCATCTGAGAGTGTAATTCCCAAGAACTTTAAGGTCTCGACAGTTGACACAAGACAACTGGACAGCGTCAGGGCCAGCTGTGGTGAAGGATGCCTCTTGAAGCCCACAATCATCTCCACAGTCTTTAGTGTGTTCAACGCCAGGTTGTGTTGACCACACTACAGGTCCAGTCTCGCCACTTCCTGTCGATACGCAAACTCGTCGCCGTCTTTGATGAGGCCGATGACCGTGCTGTCATCTACAAACTTCAGGAGTTTTACACTTGGATGACACAAGTTGCAGTCGTTTGTGTACAGCGAGAAGATCAGAGGGAAGAGGACACAACCTTGGGGTGCCCCAGTGCTGATCGTGCGCGTGGATGAGGTGGTGTCCCCCAGCATCACCTGCTGTGTCCTGCCCATCAGGAAGTTGTAGATCCACCAGGAGATGACAGCCAAAACACTGAGGTGTAGAAGTTTGGAGGAGAGGAGTTCAGGGATGATTGTGTTCAACGCAGGGCTGAAGTCCAGGAACAGGATCCTCGCATCAGTACCCTCGCTGTCAAGATGTTCAAAGATGAAGTGCAGACCCATGTTGACGGCATCATCCGCAGACCTGTTAGCTCAATAGGCAGACTGCAGTGAGTCCAGTTGGAATGTTAATTTATTTAGTCAGCTGGTTTCTAGTGCGATTTTAGAGGGCCTTGTCCCCACTATGGTATGCAATCTCTTTATCCTGGCGGAGTTGTCTAAGTCTGGCTGAAAAAAATGGCTTGTTGTTATTGAATGTGCGAAATGTTTTTGTTGGTACATACACCTCCTCACACAAACTAACAAACGCGGTAACAATATCCGTGAATTCATCTAGGCTGTGTGCCAAATTTTCAAAGACACTCCAGTCTGTGCAGTCAAAGCAGGTTTGAAGTTCTCATTTTGCCTCGTTGGTCCACTTTTTAACTGATTTTACTCAAGGCCTCCCATTTTTAATTGCTTGCCTGTATATAGGAATTAAGCACAGCAAACAGTAATCAGAGGAGCCAATGGGTGCGTGGGGGATTGCACGGTATGCGTTTTTGATCGATGTATCACAATGATCTAGACTATTATTTCCCTCATTGGACATTTCACATGCTGCTTATATTTGAGGAGTTCGTAGTGAAATTTAGCTGTGTTAAAATCTCCTACGATAATGAGCGGTGAATCTGGGTGTTTTTTCTCAATTTAGTTTATCTCTTCGGCGAGCATTAGCACTGCTGCATTCATTTTAGCTTGAGACAGAATGTACACACCAACAAAGATGAAAGATATGAACTCACGTGGTGAATAAAATGGGTTACAGTTCAAAAACAGTGGCTCTAAAAGCCAGGTAGTGTGTGCTGAGCTTTGTAACATCCGTGCACCATTTCTCATTGATATGGAAGCATATTCCACTGCCTTTCATTTTCTGTGTTAGCTCAGTGACACGGTCCACACGATGGAGGTTGAAGCCAATGTGATGTGGCGTAGGGCACTCGTCCACAAAGTCAAGTCGCCGTGAAGCACAGAGCCGCAGAACGTCCAAAGTCTTTGCAGGTCTTAATCAGAAGCTGAAGTTCTTCCATTTTGTTGGCTAGGGAGCGTAGGTTCGGAAAATGGATTGTCGGAAGCATTAGTCGATGTCACCTCTTTCGCAGGCGGACTTGTGTACCAGCTCGCATCCCTCTTCATCACGAGGCTTTGAAGAGCGCACAGACCTGCTACTCCAGGAAAGGATTCAGCAAATTGGAGAGAGTTGTCGAAAAAAAGTCAGGAGAAGACTCTGTTGGTTACCTCTGCATTAATCCAGGCCAGATTGCACTGACTCGTGCCCACATAGGGCTGCATTAAAAGACATTTAAACTACAAACTCAAATCAGTTGTCTTCAATTGGCATTTTAACTCCAAAAACAACAACATGAAAAAGCCTGAACATAATTGTAAAGATCAAGATATCCTGATGGTTTATTGCATTGACACCTGCACAAACCTGAAAGTGTGAACATGTGTTTGTGTGTGTGTGTGTGTGTGCATGTGGTGGGGGGGGGCACAGTGTCTCAGCTAGAAAGTGTTGGCCTCACAGTTCTGAGGTCCCGGGTTCAATCCCGCACCCGCCTGTGTGAAGTCTGCATGTTCTCCCATTTCCTGCATGGGTTTCCTCTGAGCACTCCGGTTTTTCCCACATCCCTAAAACATCCATGAATAGGACACTCTAAATTGACCCTTGGTGTGATGGTGAGTGCGACTGTTGTCTCTCTGAATGTGCCCTGTGATTGACTGGCAACCAGTTCAATTTATACCCTGCCTCCTGCCCGGTGACAGGTGGGAGAGGCTCCAGCACTCCCCACGACCCTTGTGAGCATAAGCGGATAAGACGATGGATGGATGGATGGATGGATGGATGGATGGATGGATGGAGGATATATATATGTGCGTGTGTGTGTGTGTGTGTGTGTGTGTGTGTGTACAGTGAAGAAAATAAATATTTGAGCACCCTGCTATATTGCAAGTTCTACCACTTAGATATCATGGAGGGGTCTGAAATTTTCATCATAGGTGCATGTCCACTGTGAGAGAGATAATCTAAAAAAAGAAAAATCCAGAAATCTAAATGTACGATTTTTTTAACGATTTATTTGTGTGATACAGCTGCACATAAGTATTTGAACACCTGTCTATCAGCTAGAATTCTGACCCTCAAAGACCTGTTAGTCCGCCATTAAATGTCCACCTCCACTCCATGTATTATCCTGAATCAGATGTACCTGTGTGAGGTCGTGAGCTGCATAAAGACACATGTCCACCCCATACAATCAGTAAGACTCAAACTTGTAACATGGCCAAGACCAATACTGTCCAAAGACACCAGAGACAAAATTGTACAACTCCACACGGCTGGAAAGGGCTACAGAGAAATTGCCAAGTAGCTTGGTGAAAAAAAGTCCACAGTTGGAACAACGGTCAATCTCAATCGGAGTGGAGATATCACCTTGTGGGATCTCAATGATCCTAAGAAAGGTGAAGAATACGCCCAGGACTGCATGACAGGACTTGGTCAATGAAGAACTGGGGCCACCATTTCCAAGGTGACTGTTGGTAATACACTAAGACATCATGGTTTGAAATCATGCATGGAACGGAAGGTTCCCCTGCTTAAACGACTGTGAAGCATGGCGATGGTAGCATTATGATTTGGGGGTGTTTTTCTGCACATGGGACAGGATGAGTGCACTGTATTAACGAGAGGATGACTGCAGCCAAGTATGGTGAGATTTTGGGAAACAAGCTTTTTCTCTCAGTCAGAGCTTTGAAGATGGGTCGTGGCTGGGTCTTTCAACATGATAATGACCCAAAGCACACAGCCAGGAAAGCCGAGGAGTGGCTCCGTAAGAAGCATATCAAGGTTCCTGCGTGGCCTAGCCATTCTCCAGACCTAAATCCAATAGAAAATCTTTGGAGGGAGCTGAAACTCCGTGTTTCTCAGCGACAGCCCAGAAACCTGTCTGATCTAGAGCAGATCTGTGTGGAGGACTGGGCAAAAATCACTCCTGCAGTGTGTGCAAAACTACAAGAAACATTTGGCCTCTGTAATTGCAAGCAAAGGTTACTGTACCAAATATTAACGTTGGTTTTCTCAGGTGTTCAAATACTTATTTCCAGCTGTATTACACAAATAAATCGTTTAATCGTTTCGTACTAATGCGCCATCCCTGGCACAACAACATGGACCAATGAAGTGAAAATAATAAAATAAAAGTATTTTAAAAAACTGCCAGCGTACATAAGTACAGTACTGTAGCGGGAAGTCACATTGATACAGTATAATGCCGCATCCCCTGCAAGACAACATGGACTGGTGAAGCAAAATAAATAAATAAACAAATAAATAAATAAACAAATAAATGAATAGAGACACCAGCATACATGAATACACTACTGTACTTTATATTACAGGGGCTGTCCCCGGCTCGATGACATGGACCAATGAAGCAATAAATAAGTAAATGAATAAATGCTAGCATACATTAGTACAATACTGTAGCGGGAAGCCACATTGATCAGGTATGATGCGACATCCCCAGCAAAACGACAAGGACCTACGAAGGAGAAAAAAAACGCCATTTACCCCTACTTCAGGGTTATTCACTTTTTGTGGGTGGGTCTGGTACCAATTAACCGCAAAAAAATGGGGATTACTGTATATGCAAAAGTTGTTTCGTGTAACAACAACAAAAGCGTACCAATATTCTACAGCAATGAAAGAATGACAGTCCCTTTATGTCTTTAATAGGCTTCATTTCCTGACTGCCTTCTCCATCCTGGCAAGGAGTATCGACACCTGACTTGCTTCACATTCACATGTGCTGATTGCTGATGAACCAATTTTAAGATTTTGTATTTTAAATTTGAGGAGGCCTGGAACAAAATTAGTATGTTATCAACACATTCTATTTACTTTCCAAAACATTTGTTTTTGGTTGTTTTTTTAAAATGTGATTTATCCTTCACTGTGATGCCCTGAAAATTTGTACCACTTTTATTGGGTGTGAGAGAGTAGGAAAGTTCTGCTAAATTCACTCAGGAATTTATGACCTGATAAGAGATGATTTATAACCCCTGGTGTCAGGGTTTCCTTTGAAGTCGTCTGTTTTGTGACCCTGTAATAAAAGTGATTTATGACTATGACATCATATCGTCCTTTGAAGTCAAGTGATTTATGACCTCTGTCACGCACCTGTTGTGTTTAACGGTTTTAACACCACTTAGTTGTCCAAAAAATGATGGGCATCCTGTCAATGACATTTTATGATAGCAATAAAAGTTTTATGACACCTGTTGTCTTTATCTTCCTTGAAAGTCAAGTGATTTACAACCTCTATCACTCACCTGTTATTTTTATGGTCTTCACACCTTTTTGTTGTCCAAAAGATTAAAGGCATCCTGTGAAAATTGAAGAGATCATCTGGCCTCACGCAGCCGGTATTTTCATATTTGTCACTCGCTGGGGGGGGGGGGTCTGCCAAAAAAAATGACATATGACATATATGGGTTTTATAAAATGGAAAGTCTCAGAGGTCATACCGTGAGATACATCTACCGTCCGCAGGTTTTGTTGAGTTCGTTCGTAGGGTCACGTGTGAGGTGGTCTCCGGTGAGGAAAAGAAGATGGCGTCAGTTTAGTTGAAAACACGATGAGCTGCTCATGTTCAGAGTCTATCTGGTTATGAAAATATTCACTCAAGAAAAACTGATCATACCTTTTGTATCCTGTCCCTCTCCCTTCTGTGGTTGAGTGGGAGGGCTGGTCACACAGATGTGGGTGTGAGTGTAGCTGTGAATGGACTGGGGTGCCATGACTCTGAAGCGGGCGTGCCACTTTTTGTTTTTTCAAGATTTTTGACATCCTCCCAAAAAAAGAGGTGCCAAAATCGGATAACTTAAAAAAAAATTAATATGAGTGGGTGTGTTGTGACTGTTATTCAGAAGGTGGGGGGTGTCTGTCCGTTGCTCAGGAGGTGTGAGGTCAGAGTCATCCACCCTACCAGGAGTTTCAATGTAAGAATTTCTTATATATTCTTCATTTCATCATGTCATTTGTACATTAACAATAGTCGTTCTATCGGTAGATAAAACCTTGAATGTATACGATATCAGCTGATTCGATGCTGGTATTATCGTTTAAGATTCACCACAAATTCATACGCTTGAGGGGCGTAAAAAAAAAGTTACTCGCCCTTTTTTCCATTTTCACAGATGCCCTCTGGAGCTATTTGGACGGGATAAGCTAACTATCATAGGTCACACCTTGAGAATTAATTAACTCCCTTATCGGAGACCCCACCGATATCTTCGAAGAAGAAGACATTGGAAAAGATTGAGATGAACCGTCTTTATCATCAGACAGAATCGGACTTCCATCCCAACTAACACAAAGGTGGTATGATATTTCTGCATTGTAAGGACACGTCATTTCCTTGAAAGCGAATTTTGAAAATACAGTAAAGATGTGTTTTTTAAATGTAAAAGAAAAAGGCAATTTCCGTCAAATGTATGAAATGTTTGACGAGAGTAAGTTAACTTCCAGGCTCCCAGGCAGTTAATCCCCCTTCCCCTCCGTCCCCATGTTAATGTTTTATGACTTCAAGTTTTTAGCTATTTTATCATTGTTTTATTTAATCAAAAAAAAATTTCTCTTTTCAGAAATACACTCCCCTTCACTCTCAAGAAATCTACAACAAATTAAGGTTTTGTTTCTGTTTAAGTTAAAAACTTCATATACATTACTAACTCTGAATGTAAGCATTTCATTTTTGTTGTGTATAATGGAAAACAATGATCTGCAATCTGTTACTGTTCCTACTGAATTACAAATTCTTGAGGATGAAATTAATGAAAGCACATTCGAAGAGTACACGCAGCCCTTTCAAATACAGACTGAAAATGAGGATCCATACTCAGCAATTAGACATGTGGATGACTTTGTGGATTTTTTTTTAATCCTCTAGATTCCGCGTTGGGACGTTTAGAACTTTCTCAAAACAACAAAATGTTCCAACCCCAGTCTGTGAATTATCAGGGCCATCACAGCATGTATCTGAAATTTCAGCACTTTTTCAATCAGGTGACCTTGATTTGACACAGTCAAACAAAGCTTCTGCGTCCCACATCTCAAACATATAGACAAATGGCGAAAGAGTGAAACGTGATCGTTTCAATAATATAGAAATCAGAAGACCAATTCTTCTTCTTTTTCTTTTTCTTTCGCTTGTCCCGTAAGGGGTCGCCACAGCGTGTCATCTTTTTCCATTTACGCTTTTTCCATTTTATCTCGTGCATCCCCCTCTCTAACACCCACTGTCCTCATGTCCTCCCTCACAACATCCATCAACTTTTTCTTTGGTCTTCCTCTCGCTCTTTTGCCTGGAAGCTCCATCATCAGCACCCTTCTACCAATATACTGACTCTCTCGCCTCTGGACATGTCCAAACCATCGAAGTCTGCTCTCTCGAACCTTGTCTCCAAAACATCCAACTTTGGCTGTCCCTCTAATGAGCACATTTCTAATCCTATCCAACCTGCTGACTCCGAGCGAGAACCTCAACATCTTCATTTCTGCTACCTCCAGTTCTGCTTCCTGTTGTAGAATTCGCATGATGAATGAACGATGAAAATTTTAGACCCCTCCATATTTTTTAGTGGGAGAGCTTGCAATATAGCAGGGTATTAAAATACTTATTTTCTTCACTGTAGATGGCCCAACGGGTTCTAAACAAAGGATTAGAGGAAAAGGACATGGACTCACCGGGCGACGGCACACAGGAGCGGGAAGCGTGGGACTGCGAAACAAACTCCTTAAGACACATCACCGGGAGGGAAAATTCAAGTTAATTGTCATAGTCAGAATCAGGCAGACGGTCATATCAGTTTAAGTCTTCCTCGTAATCCGAAAAATCTGAATCCAAAACAATATGCGGGAGTGAGCAGGTCGTGGTTGGGACGTAATCATGACACACAGGCGGTGCGGGTGACAAGTTAGGAGAGGATGATATAACAGAGCCCACCTGAAAAGGAGATGCTTGATCCTTAGGTAGGCGACCTTCCCGGCGACGTGTCCGGTGACGACGCGTCTTCCCTGCTGGGTGCTGGTGAGGCCAGTTCATTTTGTCATGAACCAGAGGGGCGGGGGCGGACCCAAATACAGGACTACCAGGCAACGGCATGATGTTCAGTGGGTTTTATTATAAACTAAAGTTATGAATGATTACACAGTCCAAGAAGGCAGGATCCAAAAAACAAGAAACAAGGTCCAATAACTATAAGGCAACTAAGGAGCATAACAGAAGTGTGACTGGACTACAATGGCACAGTGGCGGTGTAACACAGGATGCGGTAAAGCCACGCCCCTCTTGCAGTTGCCAGGCCTTGCTCATTACATTAGTTCAGATTGTATCAGATCAACGCAGAGGCAGTTCTAAACGAAAATAAACCGATCTTTTGGAATACAAAATAGTCAAGAGGGAAAAAATTACATCTGTTCATTCCTCTTAACACAGACGATAAAATGTTTTTTGCTCCTGCCATGGCCTATTCAAAAGAGAATTCATTGACAACAACAAGTGTCATCAAAAGAGCACAATATTACCAATGGGGCGGTGGGCTGAGTGAACCAACTGCGGTAGGATTTAATTACATACACAAATTTGAAACACAGTGATCGAGAGAAGATAAGAGAAGGAGACTTGGTGGTGGAACCCCAAAATAGAGGGAGTCATACAAGGAAAGAGATTAGCGAAGAAGAAGTGGGATACTGAGAGGACTGAGGAGAGGCGAAAGGAGTACATCGAGATGCGACGTAGGGCAAAGGTAAAGGTGGCAAAGGCTAAACAAGAGGCGTATGAAGACATGTACACCAGGTTGGACACAAAAGAAGGAGAAAAGGATCTCTACAGGTTGGCCAGACAGAGGGATAGAGATGGGAAGGATGTGCAGCAGGTAAGGGTGATTAAGGATAGAGATGGAAATGTGTTGACTGGTGCCAGTAGTGTGCTAAATAGATGGAAAGAATACTTTGAGAAGTTGATGAATGAAGAAAATGAGAGAGAAGGAAGAGTTGAAGAGGCAAGTGTGAAGGACCAGGAAGTGGCAATGATTACTATGGGGGAAGTCAGAAAGGCACTACAAAGGATGAAAAATCGAAAGGTAGTTGGTCCTGATGACATGCCGGGAAAGGTATGGAAGCAATTTGGAGAGATGGCTGTGGAGTTTTTGACCAACCTATTCAACAGAATACTAGCGGGCAAAAAGATGCCTGAAGAATGGAGGAAAAGTGTTCTGGTTCCCATTTTTAAGAACAAAGTGGATGTTCAGAGCTGTGGGAACTATAGAGGAATAAAGTTGATGAGCCACACAATAAAGTTATGGGAAAGAGTAGTGGAGGCTAGACTCAGGACAGAAGTAAGTATCTGTGAGCAACAGTATGGATCCATGCCGAGAAAGAGTACCACAGATGCATTATTTGCCTTGAGGATGCTAGTGGAAAAGTACAGAGAAGGTCAGAAGGAGCTACATTGTGTCTTTGTGGATCTAGAGAAAACCTATGACAGAGTACCAAGAGAGGAACTGTGGTACTGCATGCGTAAGTCTGGTGTGGCAGAGAAGTATGTTAAAATAGTACAGGACATGTATGATGGCAGCAGAACAATGGTGAGGTGTCCCGTAGGTGTGACAGAAGAATTTAAGGTAGAGGTGTGACTGCCATCAGGGATCCGCTGTGAGCCCCTTACTGTTTGGTGTGGTAATGGATAGGCTCACAGATGAGGTTAGACTGGAATCCCCTTTGACCATGATGTTTGCAGATGATATTGTGATATGCAGTGAAAGGAGGAAGCAGGTGGAGGAATAATTAGAAAGATGGAGGCATGCATTGGAAAGGAGAGGAATTAAGATTATCCAAAGTCAAACTGAATATTTGTGCGTGAATGAGAAGGGTCGAGAAGGAAGAGTAAGGCTCCAGTGAGAAGAGACAGCGAGGGTGGACAACTTCAAATACTTAGAGTCAACAATCCAGAGCAATGGTGAGTTTGGTAAGAAAGTGAAGAAGCAGGTCCAAGCAGGTTGGAACAGCTGGCGAAAGGTGTCTGGTGTGTTATGTAACAGAAGAGTCTCTGCTAGGATGAAGGGCAAAGTTTACAAAACAGTGGTGAGGCCGGCCATGATGAACGGATTAGAGACGGTGGCACTGAAGAAACAACAGGAAGCAGAACTGGAGGTGGCAGAAATGAAGATGTTGAGGTTCTCGCTCGGAGTGAGCAGGTTGGATAGGATTAGAAATGAGCTCATTAGAGGGACAGCCAAAGTTGGATATTTTGCTGACAAGGTTCGAGAGAGCAGACTTCAGAGGCGAGAGAGTGAGTATATTGGTGGTAGGGTGCTGAGGATGGAGCTGCCAGGCAAAAGGGCGAGGGGAAGACCAAAGAGAAGGTTTATGGATGTGTTGAGGGAAGACATGAGGGCAGTTGGGGTTAGAGAGGAAGATGCAGGAGATAGGCTAAGATGGCAAAAGATGACACGTTGTGGCGACCCCTATCGGGACAAGCCGAAAGGAAAAGAAGAAGAAGTGATAGAGAGAAGATCTGTGTGGAGGAGTGGGCCAAAATCCCTCCTGCAGTATGTGCAAACCTGGTGAACAACTACAGGAAACGTTTGACTTCTGTAATTGCAAACAAAGGCTACTGTACCAATATTAACATTGTTTTTTTTCAAGTGTTCAAATATTTATTTGCAGCTATATCACACAAATGAATCATTAAAAAAAATCATACATTGTGATTTCTGGATTTTTCTTTTTAGATTATCTCTCACAGTGAACATGCATGTACGATGAAAATTTCAGACCCCTCCATGATTTCTTAGTGGGAGAACTTGCAATATTGCAGGGTGTTCAAATACTTGTTTTCTACACTGCATATGAATAATCGAAGAAAAGTGGTGAAACTGGATGAGATTTTCTCTTTTTCGTGTGAGAAAAGTCAGGTCTGAAGCCAAAGTAGAAAGTGCAGGATAAGATGGTGTCTTCTTCTTCTTCATCTTTTCCTTTTGGCTTGTCTCGTTCGGGGTCACCACAGCATGTCATCTATTTTCATCTCGTGCATCCTCTTCTCTAACACCCACTATCCTCATGTCCTCCCCCACAACATCCATCAACCTTTTCTTTGGTCTTCCTCTTGGTCTTTTGCCTGGCAGCTCCATCCTCTGTACCCTTCTACCAACATACTCACTCTCTCACCTCTGAACATGTTAAAACCATCGAAGTCTGCTCTCTCTTACCTTGTCTCCAAAACATCGAACATTGGCTGTCCCTCTAATGAGCTCATTTCTAATCCTATCCAACCTGCTGACTCCGAGCGAGAACCTCAACATCTTCATTTCTGCTTCCTGTTGTTTCTTCATTTCTTCTTCTTCATGGTTTTGATCAACTTATTTTTTATTGTATCATTTGTTCTCATAACCAACCACGGACTATGTGGGTGACAAATACAATGGCTTTCCAGATTTGAAGTGCTCTGATAACCTATCTATAACATTATTTACAAAATGGAAGAATGGAGAACATATAAACTCCACACAGTTCTGGAACACCGTTTGTGCATTCGTCAGTCCAAAAGGCATCACCAGGTACTCATAAATCCCCGTGAGTGTGTGAAAGGCAGTTATCCATTCGTCTCCCTCCCTAATGCGCACCAGGTGGTATACGCATACCTCAGGTCCATCTTAGTAAATATCCTGGCTCCCTTCAGCAGGTCGAGGGCCGTGGCGATTAGGGGAAGAGGGTACCTGTTTTTAATTGTGATGTCATTCAGCCCCTGGTAGTCAATGATGTCAAGGGTCTGATGAGACCTGCCGCCAGCGACTCCTCCACATAGTTCCTCATGGCTTGGTGTTCAGGGCCTGAAAGAGAGAAGAGTCTGACCCGCGGGGGTAAGGTGCCGGGCAGTAAATCAATAGCACAGTCATACGGCCGGATGGGACTTAGCCTTAGCCTCAGAAAACCTCTCTTTCAGATCCAAGTAGCAGTCAGGGACCAAGGTTAAATCCGGCGACCTGCGAGCCCCCCTTATCAGGCGATGCAGAGCACGCGCCTCCGCATTTCGAACCCCACGACTTGATTTGTCCGGATGTCCAGTCAATGAGAGGGTTATGTTGCCTGAGCCAGGGACTCCCCATGATGATGTCACTGTTTTGTGAATCGAACACGTGAAAACTCAAGGCGTTCAGTGTGTGCGTCTGGGAATGTCATGTTTAAAGTCTTAGTGTGGTGAGTAATCTGGCACAAAAACTTGCCATTGGGTGCATAAGCACGTCAGAGACGCTGCGTTCTAAAAGTCTCTAAACCCAATAAGTCAGTTACTCACGGGTTCAGAAGATTGGTGTCAGACCCGGAGTCAATGAATGCCGTAGCCATATATGAACTTTCTCCTCCGCTTAAAATCACCTGAAGCAGGGACCATGTCGGGCTGAACGCGGTGTAATTCAGATTCACCATCGTGGATACCTTGAGTGTGGGTCATACAGGTTTGACTGAGCAGCAAGCCACGAGGTGGCCCAGACCTCTGCAGTAGTAACAGCGACCTTCTCACTGGCGTCGTTGTCATTCCTCTGGGGAGCCGTGAACCCCCTCAACTTGCATGGGCTCTGTTTCAACAGCCTGAACTGGTTGACACGTGGTCTGTGATGCAAAGCTCCATTGGACATCCTCCTGTAGCGCATCAAAACACCCCTGTATTGCAAGCGTCTGGTCGACCCTCAGGGGAAGGGCAATGAGCAAGTCCACATCTGTGCCAGTTCCATTGCGACAAGGTGATTTTGGATTCCGGGCGGGAGACCCTGAAAGAATGCGTCAGGGAGCACTCCCTTGTTCCACTGGCTCTCCGCTGCTCGGATGCAGAACTCGATGGTGTAATCCACGATGCGGAGCGAGATCAAGGAAGCCGCCGCCCTACATTCCAGAGAAGCGTATTGGAACACCTGCTTCATTCCGCACACCAAGAAGGTCCCGCAGCAGCAGGTTTTGGAACCACGGCTGTATTCGGCTGTGGCCCAGGCCTCTGCTCTCCCTGTCAGGTGGTCCCGAATGCTATCCGGGAGCAGTCAGTGGGGAAGGTGGAGGGCTGCAACTCAAAATGGAGATCACATTGGGAGAGGAAGGGTTTAATGTTACCCGTGTCTCCGGAGAACCACTCAGGTCGGGAGAGTGGCGTACACAGAGTCCACTGGACTTCCGCGACTGGCAGGGGAGCGGGCGCGGACAGACTTTGGCTCGGGGTGGCGGAAAAATGTTTATTCGGTCCAGTGTTGGGGATCAGGCAGGCAGTCAATGGGAGCAGCAGTAACAAGAACGTCTGGTGTAGGAGGCAGATCAGTGGGCAGCAGAGTCGGTACATGGGAGATCAGGAACGGGATTACAAGAGTCCAGCAATGACCAGTCAGTGGGGAAGGTGGAGGGCTGCAACTCAAAATGGAGATCACATTGGGCGAGGAAGGGTTTAATGTTACCCGTGTCTCCGGAGAACCACTCAGGTCGGGATAGTGGCGTACACACAGTCCACTGGACTTCCGCGACTGGCAGGGGAGCGGGCGCGGACAGACTTTGGCTCGGGTGGCGGAAAAATGTTTATTCGGTCCAGTGTCGGGGATCAGGCAGGCAGTCAATTGGAGCAGCAGTAACAAGAACGTCTGGCGTAGGAAGCAGATCAGTTGGCAGGCAGATACATGGTTGGTACATGGGAGATCAGGAACAGGATTACAAGAGTCCGGGAACGAGGCATGAAGCAACTATCTGGCAAAGCCCAGACCGTACGTGGGGTTCTATATAACTTGGACGTAATTACGAGAGACGAGAACAGGTGTGCCCCTCCCCCGATTGCGGCAAGTGTGTGCCACCTCGGTACGGCCAAGACAGGGACCAGCAGGGCCATGACAACCCAAACATATATATTTTCAAAGTAATCAATTTCAAAATCTTTCACAAAAAGTGGCCTCATGGAACACTCTTCCCAGTGGATTTTTAAACTTGTGGAGCAGCATGAGAGAATTTACTATCACTAGCAGATTACAAAGCTGGACTTCTACCTGCAGAGAACACAACTTGAGCAGTAACTCGAAATGACAATGACAGTGAGAGCGACTGAGACTAAATGACATGTGAGACTTTCTGAGGCTGTTCAACCCCGATACTTTAGTGTTTTCAGTAAACAAGAGGAGGATGAATACAGACAATGGTTTTCAATGTTGGAGCCGTTTTACTGCTGTGTTACAGTCATTGTTTGAAAACAAGGTGTGTAAATAAACATTTATAAAGTCTTTTGGTGTGAATATGTATTTTTTACAATGTACCAGTGAGTATGGTATCCAGTATATGGAGTAGTATATAGAATATCCATGTATATATGTCAGTATATCTGTATTGTAACTCTCTCCACAAGCACAGCAAACACAAGTTTTCGTGAACGGGTTCAATGAAGACACTCCAATGGCACTGTGAAAACTGCACAAAAAATAATGACAATTCAAGCTATTTTCTTTAAAGGTAAATTAAATGATAAAAAATGTATTACTATGTTAGTTATCACGATAAAAGTGTATCATTACTACTATAGTTGCTGTTAGGATTGTTTTATCATGCTTTTGTTTCTGTTAGTTTTAGTCTGAATTGTTCTCTTTGTGAGCTGCGTCCGTGTCTTGACGTGTGACCCAGTGACACCTGGAAGGCGATACCCCCCTGACGACCTCAACCTGATACTCCTGAAAACTGGGAAGCGATGTCTCCATCCTGGCCTCGGCATGTTTCCCTTCTGATCTTAAGCAGATACTCCTCAACACTGGGAGGAGATAACGCCCTTCTACCGCAGGAGGATTCCCCCAAATGCCATAAACATGTCTTTAAACAATGCCATGCTTTTTCTCTTGTGGGTTTATCAGGACACTCTTGCAGCCTTGAAGAAACATGTATCTTACGGTTTATGTGCTGTTGGTGTAGCCATCTGTTTCAGCAATTTCACTGTATAACCATGCAACCCTTTGACCTGAGAATGCAATAAAAAAGAGCAGACAGGGACTACCACTTTGGCAGTCTGAGGAAGCGCACTCTCACAGTGTGTCCTCTGTCTGTCCCGTGCATGAAAAGACAATCTTGGTTGGTTTGAGTTCACTCTCTACAGTCCTCAGGCTTGTCTTAGCTGTTTTTCTCGGAACAGCTCTGACATTAAACAACATGGCTACACAACTTAACAGAGTGAAACAATATAGAAGAAAATATACCTCATTGCCTGCTCCCGTAAAAGAGTGAATTGAAATGTTCCTGGGCGGCACCGTGACTCAGCTGGTAAAGCATTGGCCTCAAAGTTCTGAGGTCTTGAGTTCACTCCCGGACCTGGCTGTGTGGAGTTTTACATGTTCTCCCTGTACCTGCGTGGGTTTTCTGCGGGCACTACGGTTTCCTCCTACATCACAAAAACATATAACAATAGTTGGACACTCTAAATTGCCTCTAGGTGTGATTCTGAGTGTGGCTGTTTGTCTCGATGTGCCCTGCGATTGGCTGGCAACCATTTCAGGGTGTACCCTGCCTCCTGCCCATTGACAGCTAGGATAGGCTACAGCACTCGTGAGGATAAGTGGCAAAGATAATTGATGGATGGATGAAATGTTCCCAAGCTCTAACATAACCTTGAACATCCTCTCGTCATGCCTCCCATACATCAATCACACAAAATTGCCTTCATGGACACAAGCAATGGCACCATCTTATCAGTTTTGAAGTCTTGAACTCGCTACATGAATCGAAAGCATCAACTGGACATACAGTACCATGAAAAAGTATTTGCATATCTATCAGACACAAAGGTTTCAAATCATCAAACCAACTTTAATATCACTCAGAGACAACCCAAGGAAATACAAAATGCAGATTGTAAACAACAAAACAATTTCTTAAGCTACAACAAAAAATCCAAGCCTTTCTATGTGAAAAACTATTTGCCCCCCGAACCGAATAATGAGTTGTGCCGCCTTTAACCTCAATAACTGACATGACACATTTGCAATAATTACTGATGAGTCTTTCACATCGCTCTGGAGGAATTTTGTCTTCTTGCATGAACTGCACACTTAAGGTCACACCACAGCATCTAAATTGGATTTAAACAAATTTGACTTGGCCTCTCCAAAACCTTAATTTTGTTTTGTTTTCTTGAGCCTTTCAGAGGTGGACCTGCTGGTGTGTTTCCAATCGTCTTGCTATATGACCCAAGACCCCTTGAGTTTGAGGGCACAAATTGATGGGCGTGGGACGTTATCCTTCAGGATTTTCTGTTACACAGGAGAATTAATTGTTCCATCAATCACAACGAGTTGTCCTGGTCCAGAGATGGAAAAGCAGCCCCATACCATCACATTGCCACCGCCATGCTTCGCTGTTGAAATAGTGTTGTTTTTATTTAAGCCCAAGTGTCATCCCTATAAACGTTCTAAAATAGATATTGTAATGAAAAATACATATAACATTATTCAGTTCAATGTCTATACGAAAAAATAAATGTGAGCGGAGAGCGCGTCATCCATGCACAAAGTTGCAGAAGTGTCATTCTACGATATCCAAGTGGTCGCCATATTGGCTGCATCCTTCGTCCATGACGTCACCCTGATAATTCGCCAATGAAAACACACGGTGCACCCTAACTATGGTAGAAAAACGTGCCCCTTCTGACACGGAAGCTCTTTTCAAAAAGGAGAACACCACACAACCGATATTATACTATTACATTATTGTTTCGAACCCTCGGGGCAATATTACACTATTGTTTCGAGCCATATTCCAATGATATGCAATCACGGCCAAACCACATCCCCGTCCGATCCACGAAACCCACGAAGCTCTTCCTCTGCACCCGTGCAATCCATTTTTCACTACGAACCGGGTCTCTTGCAAACTTATGAAGGGTAAATCCATTCTACTGAGTGTTCAAGCAATGTCCAGCAATGCAATGAGCCGGTATTTTGCCTAACATAAAGGAAGGGGAAGCTTCGTCTGAAGAAAAGATCAAAATGTCGTCGAGGTAGACGAACACATTCTTGTTAAGTCTCTCCTGTAGCACATCATTTATAAAATTCTGAAAAACCGCTGGCGCATTAGTCAGGCCAAACGGCATCACCAGGTACTCGTAGTGGCCTGGTGTATTAAAGGCAGTCTTCCACTCGTCCCCCTCTCTTATGCATACCAGATGGTACACATTTCATAGATCCAACTTGGTGACGATCCGGGCCCCTTGTAGCAACCCAAATGCGGTGGCGAAAATGCGGTGGCGATTAGGGGAAGAGGGTACCTGTTCTTGATGGTGATGTCATTAAGTCGCCAATAATCAATACAGGGCCGTAACGAGGTGTAATTCTTGATGAAGAAAAATCCCGCTCCAGCAGCTGACGATGATCGTCGGATGAGAGCCGCCACCAGTGAATCCTCCTCTTACTTCTTCATAGCTTGGTGCGCCGGTCCTGTCAACGAAAAGAGCCTTCCTCGAGGGGGTGAGGTACTGGGCAACATCTCCATAGCACAATCGTACAGGCGATGCGGCGGAAGGGATTTGGTTTTTGCCTCCGAAAATACTTCCTTAAGATCCCAATAACAACACAGAACTGCTGATAGTTCTGTCACGAACTTCGACTCCTATAAATCTACCAGGGCGATCTGTAAGTTCCTCTATTTTACAGCCCTGAGACACATCTTACTGCATTCGGCGCCCCATGCCCTGATTTGACCGGTGGTCCAGTCAATGTGCGGGTTGTGTTTCTTAAACCAGGGGGTGCCCAGGATGACATCACTGCTCCAGGAGTTAAATACGTGGAAGCTTATCTTCTCAGTGTGCGTCCAGAAATGGCATCCTCAGAGATTGCGTACGGTATGTTACTCTGCAGAATTTGCCATTGGCCACGTACGCAGTACGGAACTGTTGCATCTGAAAGGCCACTGTGCTCAAAGCCTCAACAACCCATGGATTAATCAGATTGGCGTCCGATCCCGGGTCAATAAAGGCTGTAGCTGAACAGGTACGACCCCCTGTGTTCAAGGTGACTTGAAGCACTGCTCGATTGGATACCGCCGCAATGTAATTCACACTCATCGGAGTCGTAATCTTGAGGGCGGAATGCTTGGGCCTGACCGGACAGTGAGCGATTAAGTGGCCCCGCCGTCCACACTAAAAGCATCGGCCCTCTTACCGGCGTCGCAGTCGTTCCTCTGCCGGGCCATCAACCCCCTCAACCTGCATAGGCTCCGTCACGTTTATGGATGTCGACAGAAGAGGAACCGGTGGAGTGGATGTGCCCTGCTCTCCCTCTAGTAGCGAGTCCACCTGTCCCTGGATTACTAGCCTCTGGTCGATCCTGAGAGATAAGACGATGAGCGAATCCAGGGAGTTCATCAATTCCACTGCAATGAGGTGACTGCGGATCTGCGGTGAAAGTCTTTGGAAAAAGGCGTCGAGAAGCCCCTCTTCATTCCATCGACTCTCAGCTGCTCTGATGCAAAACTAGATTGCATAATATGCCACACGACGCTGCCCCTGTCGAAGTGTGATCAACGTAGCCGCTGCCTCGCGTTCCGGCGAGGCATACTGGAAAACTTGCATCATGGCACGTACGAAGGAGGTCCAGGAGTGGCATGTTTAGGAGTTACGTCTCCACTCTGCTGTAGCCCACGTCTCCGCTGTCCCCATCAGATGTGATATGTCAAAGGCAATCCTTGCGCGGTCCATTGGGAAGGCGGAAGCCTGCAGCTCAAAGTGGAGGTCACACTGAGCGAGGAAGGGCTTGACGTCAGAGAAGCATTCGGACCGGGAGAGAGGCGTGTACCCGAACTGGTGAAACTCCGCGACTGGTGGGGTGGCAGGGGCGACCTGGACTGGGGTAGAAACTGTGGCAGGGGCCGTTGAAGTGACGTTCTCGGCGCTAGCCTGAGATGCTAGCCATGGCTCTAATCGGGCACAGATCTTGAGAAGTCTCCGACCGGAGCTGTGGCCGTAAAGTGGCGGGTGTCTGTTGTGGCGGCAACCCACGAACACATTGGTGGACACCAACAATCAGGGATGTTGTCAAGCTGAAGAAGGAGTCCTATCGGGCATTTCTGGCCTGTGGGATTCCCAAGACAGCTGATAGGTACCAAGCGGAATGCAGCTTCGGTGGCCGCTCCCACATTCCAAAAACGTGCAACATTACTTGGAGACTCTAAATTGTCCTTCGGCATGATTGTGAGTGTGGCTGTCTGTGTCTATGTCCCCTGTGATTGACTGGAAACCAGTTCAGGGTGTACCCTGCCTCCTGCCCGTTGACAGCTGAGATAACTCCCCTGACCCTTGTGAAGATAAATGGCTTAGGAAATGGATGGATGAATTAATGACTTGACGATAGCAAAACCACTCCCCTTTTGTCCTTATTCGACATATTCATAAAATTAAAATATGCTGGTTTTGGCTCATTTAAAACGCAATTAGCTACTTTGTGTTCACCACGTTTCATTTAATAACAAAAAGTTCAGATCATAGACATCATTAATGACGTCATTAATCAACATTGATTTGTTACCCAGTGAACTGATATCAAAATGAGCTAGATTGACAGATAACTGGAGACAATGGTTTGATAGATTTACATTTTATTCTCACTAATTTTTAAATTCTACTTTTTTTTATGCCATATCTCTTTGACACACTTTCTGTCCCTTGTAATCACAGGGATAAAAAATCCCCGATCCCCATCAGGGACTGAGTTAGTCTGGAAAAGACCCCAAAGATATGAGTACGATTCACAGATAAGATTCTTCATGGGTCGAAGAGGGGCCCTTCGCATCTTCGTGGACAGTGCCAACATTGACGATAGTTTTCACCCTATCCATCAAACCTAACTTGGCATTTCGGTGAGTTAAGAGGGCGTATTGAGTTGAGCTTGGCTCCAGTGGGAGAGGGAGGGGTGTGGGAGATTGAAAGTGCCAGCTCATCTCATTTACTCCTCTGATTGTTTGGATGACACTAATGGATGCGTCTGCACCTCAAGTCATCTTATTTCTTGTTCCTCTGATTGTTTGGGAACAATTGTATCCTTTCATCTTTCAAATGTGTCTTTTCAGGCCAGTGCATGACGTAGAGAGTAAAAAAATGTCAGCAGCCAAGACCATAACGACTCCTTTATTTCCAGAAACCATCGGCTGTGTAAAGATGTCTGGGCTCCCAAAAGAACATGGACATTTTCAATGAAACCAATGCCCGACCAATTATTTAATTGGCGGAGGTTCATCTCCAAATTTCAATCTCAATCAAGTGATGATAGGATGGCATAGGACGATAGGATGATAGGCTGATGTCTTTTTGGGGGGGCTCCGCGGAGGGGGAATGTGGTCATGTGATCGACCAAAACTGCCTCGGTGATCGATGCACTGGGCAGCCCTGATTTCAAGTCTTCAATTAACCTACTGTGTATTTACTGTGAAGAAGTATTTGAACACCCTGCTATATTGCAAGTTCTCCCACTTAGAAATCATGGAGGGGTCTGAAATTTTCATCGTCGGTGCATGTCCACTGTGAGAGAGATAATCTAAAAAGAAAAATCCAGAAATCACAATGTATGATTTTTTTAATGATTTATTTGTGTCATACAGCTGCAAATAAGTATTTCAACACCTGTCTATCAGTTAGAACTCTGACCCTCAAAGACCTGTTTGTCTGTCTTTAAATTTTGGTCCACTCCTCCATACAGGTCTTTTCTAGAACAGACAGGTTTCTGGGCTGTCGCTGAGAAACATGGAGTTTCAGCTCCCTCCAAAGATTTTCTATTGGGTTTAGGTCTGGAGACTGGCTAAGCTACGCCAAAACCTTCGCTGTGTGCTTCGGGTCATGATCATTTTGAAAGACCAAGCCGCGACCCATTTTCAATGCTCTGACTGAGAGAAAGAGGTTGTTCCCCAATATCTCACAATACATGCCCCCAGTCATCTTCTCCTTAATACAGTGCAGTCGTTGTGTCCCATGTGGAGAATAACACCCCCAAAGCATGATGCTACCACCCCCGTGCTTCACAGTTGGGATGGTGTTCTTGGGATGGAACTCGTCATTTGTCTTCCTCCAAATACGGTTAGTGGAATTATGACCACAAACTTTCATTTTGGTCTCAGTTGACCAGAAAACCTTCTCCCATGACTCCTCTTTATCATACAAATGGTCATTGGCAAACTTAGGTCGGGCCTTGACATGTGCTGGTTTAAGCAGGGGAACCTTCCGTGCCATGGATGATTTCAAACCATGAAATTTTAGTGTATCACCAACCGTCACCTTGGAAATGGTGGTCCCAGCTCTTTTCAGGTCATTGACCAAGTCCTGTGTTGTCGTACTGGGCTGATTCCTCACGTTTCTAAGGATCATTGAGACCCCACAAAGTGATATCTTGCATGGGGCTCCACTCCGATTGAGATTCACCATCATGTCTAGGTTCTTCCATTTTCTAATGATTGCTCCAACAGTGGACCTTTTTTCACCAAGCTGCTTGGAAATTTCTCCGTACCCCTTTCCAGCCAAGTGGAGTTGTACAATTGTGGACATGTTACAAGTTTGAGTCTTACTGATTGTATAGGGTAGACAGCTGTCTTTATGCAGTATCTTTATACAGTCCAAAATCACGTCAGGGTCACCAAGTGTTGGAGGAGGCTTTTTCTCCTCCTCGTGTTTGTTTCATTTCAGGTAGTAAGAATGTTGGTTATCCAAATAAAGGCTAGAGACGATGAATAGTTTCTTCAAAGCTTTTTACTTACAGAATATTCCGGACACTTATGAGTTACAGACAATGGCTCTCGGAACTCGGAACAAATGAAAAGGTACAGAGAGAGCCCAGATCTTTTATCTTGTCTTAATGTCAAACCATGGGCAATGTCTAACATCGGGACCTTCAACTTAGACAAAGATTTTCTGACTAAATTGGTTCTAGCTGGTATCAACTGGTACATTTATAAGCTCCGTGCATTAATTACTACAAAGTTTCCAGTAAGGCTAATTTTTTAGGCTATGTGCAGAGACACGCGCTATCACTCAAGGACATATCTGACCACAGAGCAGAGCTCCACCGAGGACATGAGGAAGTTATGCAGTCATGACTAAATATGGGCACAAGACACACTTAAATGGAAAGATGGATGTGTGTATATGCCCTTCGGTGTGATTGCAAGTGCTAATAACCAGCGCAGCAGCAGCCACCGCCTCGTGACCATGCCTCAGCGGTGCTTGACCAGCGGCAGAAGTATCCGCTGCCTCTCGACCATTCCTTGGCAGGGCTCGACCAGCAGCCGCCATCTTTCAGCCATGCCTCGGCAGTGCTTGACCAGCAAGAGGAGCTGCCGCCTCTCGACCATGCCTCGGGGTGCTTAATCCCCAGCAGTCACCTGCTCTTACTTGGTTCCTTCTTTGCCATTGGGACCCTCCTCAGGGGCGTTCGCCTGGTGCTTGGCGTCTTCGCTGACCTCCTGAACTACTTAGCCAAGCTTCTCTCTATGGGTGGCGTGGATGTTCACCAAACCCCCTTCCACCCATGCCCTGGACTGTCGTTTGTGTTTTGTTTTGTCGTGTCTGGTGTTGGTGCCTTGGGAGGGGGTTGTGTCAGGGGCTTGGCCGGGCCACTGACCTGTGCTGCTGGAGGCTGCAGCGCCTCAACTGCACCTCATTGTCACTAATTAGCCCATGCATTTAACCCTTGTGTGTCGTTTTGTTCATTGCATTAGTCTGTGTGAGTGTACAAGCCTATTGTTGTTTATTCACCTCATTGAGACAACCACTGTTCCTGTGCAACTTTTTTTTTGCTTTGTCGTAAAGTGACCCCATTTTTGGACCTTGCCTGTTGCCAAGTGTTTTTGTGCAGTGCAGACACTGTTGAACCTTCTTGATGACCTTCTTAATGTTCTCAGGACTCAGGAGATCAGGACTCCTAGGAACCTGAATGTGTGGACTCAATTCAGTTCCTGCTAAAGTCGCCAATGATCTTCTTGTTTTTTTGTGATCAGTGTTAGATTGTCTGAGCACCAGGTTGGTAGCTTTTGGACATCCTATATGTAGGCTGCCTCATCTCGCTTCGAGATCACCCCGACTACTGTTGTGTTGTCAGTGAATTTGACGACGCACTTCATTATCACAGGTGTGAGGGCAACAGCGCAGCAGTCATTAAGGCTGGTTAAGGGTTTCTTTCTGTGGATGGGAATGATTGTTGTAATGGATAGTGGAAAGTGGATAGCATAGTGGCGGCAGCATCATGATGTGGGGGTATTTTTCTGCTGCATGGACTGGATAACTGGTTGCAATCGAAGGAAATATAAATGTGGACATGTACAGGGATATTCTCGATAAAAACCTTCTGCAGAGTGGTCAGGACATCAGAATGGGCCAAAGGTTCACCTTCCAACAAAAAAAAGACCCTAAGTACAAAGATGAGATGACAAAGTAATTGCTTCAGAACAACTCCGTGATTGTTTTTGAATGGCGAAGCCAGAGACCTGACTTTAACCCTATTGAGAATTTCTGGCTGTGCACCAATTATTCCATATTTAACCTGACAGAACTCGAGAGGATCTGCAAGGTGGAATGGAGTATCCACAAATGAAAAACTTGTTGCATCATTCCCAAAAGCTGTATTTGGTCAAAAGGGTGCTTCCACTACATACTGAACAAAGGGTTTACATATGAATGGCTCTCTGATATTTCCGTGTTTATTTTTTCAAATAAATATGCACCCGTCACAACAATTCAATTTAAATTCAATACAGCATGTTGTGTGTACAGTAATGAGGCGGAAAAAGAACTTTAATGATTTTAGCAAATGGCTGCAATATAACAGAGTCAAAAATTGAAGTGGTCTGAATATTTTCCAAACCCACTGTTCATACATACATACATACACACATACATACATACATACATACATACATACATACATACATACATACATTCTGTTATTTCCTACATTGTGAAGATGATTTTCTTTACTGGGGTGGTGAAACATTTCTATTGACGTCTATGAACACTGACGCCAGTATAGTGACTGAATTATGGGTTTGTTCTGCCAAACTGTACGTTGACTGTTTTAAATTAATATCCAAACTAAGTGGAAATTAATTACTGTAAATGTTTCCTCTTCAAACAACGCTCATTTGTCGTGAGCACAGACCACATGACACCATCCCGTTTTTGATAGGAGGTTTCGAAAAACGTCGCCTAAGCTCATTGGTCCATTTTGAAAACCATGTCGGGTCGTTTCTAATTCGAATCGTTTTGCCCAACCAATAACCAGTTGGAGTCGAGAAGTGTTCAAAAAGCGTCTTACTTCAGGACACGCGGCGTCTCATTCAGGTAAAAGGTTGTCCATTTTTGAAAAATGAATGAGTAATGAATAAGTAATCCTATTAGTTTTGTCGAGTAGTTGTTGCTGAGGTCGTCGTAACGTTGCTTTAAGGTGAATTTAGGGTAGCTGTGGGTCTACCAGTGTTTGTGGATATCACAACGACTAAATACCCAACATTGATTGAAAGAAGGTGCTTTTGGAAAACCTAACCACGGGGTTGTATTTTACTTAATGTACTTGAAACAACATGTTTCGTGCCAATTCCAAACATGTTCATTAATTTAAAAAATAAGCTCGTTTTAAAGTTTTGTTTTGATTGCATGTTCATGTTATGGCCAACACATGCGTGTATCTTGATAGGGTATGATCGATTTAAACTATCTGCACTGCTGCTCTGACCTGACTGTTTTGTCCTCCCCCACTACTCCCGTTAGCGATGGACGATTATTTGAGAATCGAGAAAATTGGAGAAGGTTGGTAGGAATATTTCATTCAATTTCGTACCTTTTTTTTACTTGCTCGTTTTGCATTAAATAATACAGTTAACACACATGACTATCAATCAAGGGTTCTCCAACTGGATCAGATTCCCTTTACTGAAATATAGTTGTGAGGTTTTGTTTCACTCACGTTCTTCTTCCAGGTACCTATGGGGTGGTATACAGGGGCAGACACAAGGCTACCGGTCAAATTGTAGCAATGAAGAAGATCCGTCTGGAGAGTGAGGAGGAAGGGGTTCCCAGCACTGCAGTCAGAGAGGTCTCCTTGCTTCAGGAGCTGAAGCATCCCAATGTTGTAAGGTATGTTCAGTGTGCAGATTAGATTGAGGTTCAGCACCTGGTGATAGGTGCTGTAAGTAGCCATACAAATTTTAATGTTTAACATAATTATGTTTGTTGGACTGATTCACTTTCATTTTTGCAACAGAACTTAACTTTCATTTAGATATGGGTGTATCAGTCAATTGGTTTGTTTAGTTGATAGTTGATTAATGGTAAAATCTACTCTAAACAACCTGACAGGAACTATGTTGAGTATAAAGGTGATTTTTATTTTTTTTTATTTTAAATAAGTGGAATAATCTGATTCCATAAATTTCCATCTCTGGAGAAGTTTGGAAGGTGGAAAATATTATATATATACATGCTTCCAGGACAAAAACAAAAGTAAATGGATTACTCAGAAGACATAAACTTGTGAATTTAAAGTGTATGGAATGTCTAATTTCTAATGCAAATGATCTTATCTAGACAAAAATGTATGTTCAACTGTTAGGTTAAATGCACATCATGGTCAATGTTTTTACCCCAAAATATAAGTGTTTATGAATTTAAGTCCATGAACTTTGACAGAGTTTCCCATACCTGAAAAACGCCTCCTTTCCTGTGGCTTAACTCTGACGTCACAGCTAGAATTTCTCAGTGATTGTAAGCTAAAACAATTTGTAGAAATGGTGAGGAGGTGTGTGGTTCAGTTTTGTAGCAATTTGAGTTATTCTGGTCACATTGTTTTCCAAAAAACCCAAACGTCAGAAGAAAGCGGGTAAGGTTTGTGCAAACGAAGACCGATAATTTTTCCAAACCTGGTCAGCACTCTGTCATATACAGTGAACATTTCACCCCGGACTCTTTTACTGGTGGACTCATGTCTGAGATGGGTTTTAAATGTTAATACCTGGACTACTACCAACCGTACAGCCTGTTCCGACACCTGAACAGATTGGTGTTGCTGAAGGGACACAAACTTGGACCAGCCACTGAACCTGGACACAGTCCAACAGGCTCAGAAGCTTCCCCCACAGGCAGTACCAAAACTGTGAAGAGCTTTTGTTAAAAGACAAGTTGCGGAGGTATGTATTTTTTTTTTTTTTTCCTGGGAACTTTTAACACTGTTTACACAGTTGAATGATAGAAGAATATCGTTCTTAGCGAAAAATATTTTATTACTGCAAATCGTTTGACGATTCTCAACTAGAACAAACAGGATAACAATGTGTGTAAATGGTGGCACGGTGGAGCAGCTAGAAAGCGTTGGGCTCACAGTGGTGAGGACCCGTGTTCAATCCCAGCTCTCCCTGTGTGGGGTTTGCATGTTCTTCCTATTCCTGTGTGGGTTTTCTCCAGGCACTCCGGTTTCCTCCCACATCCCAAAAACATGCAACATTAATTGGAGTCTCTAAATTGCGCGTAGGTGTGATTGTGAGTGTGGCTGTTTGTCTCAATGTCCCCTGCCTTTGGCTGGCAACCAGTTCAGGGTGTAGCCTGACTCTTGCATGCACATCTTGCTCCAGCAATTCCATGACCCTTGTGAGGATAAGTAGCTAAGAAAATGGATGGATGCATATAAACTTTATTTGTGCAAGGTTTTTAATTCGAATAGACTATGTAGTATTAAAACAAGCACTATTACATACTAGTCACTCACAGAATAGGAGACTTGTTTGCAATTTATCAAAAATAATTTGTGTACCATGAAATAGATTGAAATAAACCTGTGCTTTATCTACACATTTTTTTCCTTATTTTATAAACCTTTAACCTTATTTTTCTATATTTATTGCAGATGTTGAACAAGAGGTTGACATCAAACCAGCAGATATTGAATCTCCATCTTTGGTCCATTCCAAAAGTTGCCAGATTGGTGAAGTGCCTATTCATGAAACTGGAATACATATCTTTCCGACAGCAGAGAGAATACTGCAACATGTATTTCAACCTCAGGTGTTGTCGAAGTAGTCTTTTTGAAAGCCCAAATAATAATTCTGTGCAAATGTTATGTAGCCTATTTATGCAAAATATAAGCAAAGAGTTCAATGAAAATGCTATGAGTCTAGTTCTGTGCTGTATGCAAGGATGAGAATTTTCCGCCGATCGGCTGATTTCCGACTTTTTCAGACCAAAACGACCATTCTCGAGATAAGCGCAAATCCGTTGAGAAAATTTCAGGGGGCGGTAGGGTATCGTGCGCCTGCCTCTCGGTGGTGGGATCCGAGCTGCAAGTTCAGCTTAGTCATGTTTGTGCTAGCACTATCATATGCCGTTCTAACTTGCTCGGTAGTATAAATATTTGCATTTTGCGACATAAACATAAAAACTTGTTTGCAGCAGATTACTCGATTGGACAACAGAGTTATACAGTATAACGATCCAATCGTGTTGGTGGTTAATCGAGTTTCACCATTGCCATGTACATGTGTTCTCTGTTCTCAGAAATCGCAGTGTAACTTGTTAGCCAAGTAATGGCGCGTGGGATCTCAACACTATTCTAATTCTATGAATAACTGACTGCATATAAAAAAGAAAATATAATGGTGTATCCATTTTAAACAGTGAAAGAGATTGAAAATTCATTCTGAAGTTTGGCAAATGGTGAAACTCTATGTAATCTGCTTCAAATAAGTACAATAATTCAAGCATTGAAGAAATGAAACTATTTCAATTTTTGCTTTACTGGTAGAGCACCAAACAAGGGACATTTTTTTCCACAAATACAGTTAAATTCAGTGTTGAAATTAATGGTTTTGGGCCTAACAAATTGCTAAAATCACTTAGCTTCCGGGGGCCTCGCCCCCTGGGCCTCCAACTGGGCGCTGCGCCTGCACCCGCTAAGATCCCCAGACCCCCGGCTACTTTTCAGACTTTTTTTCTCATTTGACATTCTCATCCCTGAGTATGTTTACTTCACATACAAACATATACATCAACATTTACACAGAAAAAAAACAGGATGTAGACCATTTAAATTTTATGTACTCTTGGCCCTCTGGTTTAGGAAAAGTGTCACAAATCTTTAACACACAGCAGGATTCAAGTTGCACGAGGTTATTTCTGCCAACAATTCCCCAACACCATCTCACAATCTGTCTATAAGGAGTATGTCGCATTAAGGTGAAAATATGACAACTTCCCATAATGGGACTTTGTTTGAACAAGCGTTGATTGGAGAAATTCTGCTTTGAGCAGGAAAAATAATAACATAAATCTGAAAAATGTAAATGGGAATGCATGAAGGCACAGCTGTAAAGAATTGGCCTGGTTGACAGCTGGGATAGGCTCCTGCACTCCCAGGACCCTTGTGAGGATAATCGATGAAGAAAATGGACGATGGGTGCTCCATCATGCACTGAAGCAGATGGTCTGGATAATCTGCCATTTTCTGGTGAATGTGTTGACTCTCATTGCAGCAAAAACTCCGCTGCATGGGCATGCAGCATTTACATGCACACGTGTGCATATCATAACTAAAAATCTGTTCACATTCCCAAACTTCTTACAGGTCAAAGAACCATATCAGTCCAGTAAACAGAAACATCCACTCCATTTACATTTGTATTTTATGCATTTAGCGCCTACCAGTTTACAGCTTTCAGTACAAAATTTTGCGGTTTTGATCATGACATCTTGGGTTTGGACGGGTCTGGGTACTGTCTGGTTATACTATCAGTTTCCCACATGAAATTATATTTGTGGTGAAGCAGGATATCACCAGTTATTGCTCTCAAATTAACGTGACAACATTTTAAATGGATTTCGTTCATTTAAATCCTTATTTGTGAAAATATACCAATTTAGACTGTGGACTACGTTGTCAGCTTCTGTGTGTTTTGGTGGAACAATCAGTCTTGTACACGAAAAATAGTTGTCACGGGTGTCGGGTTGCCGCGTACCCATTTACTAAATACTCAGCTTTTGCATAATTTTAAAACAAGACCTAAAATTTTCGAATATACATTCAGGATATTGAATTCATTACTGTTTAGCAGTTTATAATTAAACTAAACAAGAACTTCACAAATGCTTACCAGTCTTTGTTTCCAACACGAGGCATATCCTTCTCCCTGGGTGCTCTCCTTCTTGGGCAGCTATTTCGTCTGCATTCGAACATGTATGCTGTCTAACTGGCTCAAATTGATAACCTTTAACGCCTTTTATAAAGCTCGTATTCTTCACCGTCTTCTTGGGACCCTTCAGATTCATGTTCAGCGCTTTAATTACTGGAATTACTGCCCTCATCGCCGTTCTCGCATTGTTGTCGAAGGTCTCCATGATGTGGAGTCAATTGTGTAATGTCATGCCTCTACTCGGCTCTTTCCGTTCCGTTTCCATTGTTTTTCTGCGAATCCAGCAATGTTTGATCATTTTTTGCGTATAATCGAAAAATTAAAACGTTTCTTTCATAACGGATTTCAGATTCAAATTCTGCATAAAAAAATGTATAATATGAGCAAAAAGGTGTATTGAGGACCTTCCATACGCTTTAAAACACCTTGCAAACACTGAAATCATCTGACTCTAGATTTCAAGTAGAGGTGCAACGGATCAAAAACAA
Organism: Syngnathoides biaculeatus; assembly: GCF_019802595.1. Taxonomy (NCBI): domain Eukaryota; kingdom Metazoa; phylum Chordata; class Actinopteri; order Syngnathiformes; family Syngnathidae; genus Syngnathoides; species Syngnathoides biaculeatus. Next base: position 28,629,930 of record NC_084651.1, on the reverse strand, counting down.
AATTCCCTGTTTGGATCAGATACACTGTTTTGATTCATGTATCGGCTCATTTCTTAGGGGGCACAGCAAATAAAGGGGGTGGGGAACAAAAGAAACAACGTTGTCCTTATTTTTTGAAACCTAAGCTTTTGCTCATGAAATGGGAAAAAAAAAAAGTTCAACTAAAAATGTCAAATATGGCCATTTACAGTGGGGCACGAAAGTATTTAGTTAGCCACAAATTGTCCTCTTAATTCCCAGCAAGGGATATATACTATATGTTTTAAGATGAACTTATCAAATACTTTTCCAACATCCATCTGTACATTTTCTTCGCTGCTTATCTTCATGAGGGCTGCGGGAGCGGTGGAGCCAATCCCAGATGTCAATGGGCAGAAAGCAGGGTACACCCTGAACTGGTTGCCAGCCAATCACAGGGCACATTAAGACAAACAGCCGCACTTACAACCACACTTAGGGGCAATTTAATTATGATTAATGTTGCATGATTTTTGGGATGTGGGAGCAACTGGACTGCCCGGAGAGAACCAACAAGACACGGGGAGACCATGCAAACTCCACACAGACTTAAGGATTGAACGTAGGACCTCAGAACTGTGAGGCCAACGCTTTTCAGCTGCTCCACTCTATCACTTTTCCACCATTATTTCAAAATACATTTTTTATTTTCAGGATTTTTGCTTTTCCTTTCTGATTTTATCTCATAGTTGAGGTATACCTATGATCAAAATTATAGGCCTCTGATCTTTTTAAGTGAGACTGTGCATTTTTGGTGACAGACTAAATACTTTTAGTGCAGTAGAAGTCCTGATACTTTATTTTATATATGGACCATGAAATATAAAAAAATCCAAGTGAGGAAAATGCATGGGTTGAAGTAAGAAATCTTTTTCTGGACCCGAGTTAAGCATCAAAGCATATCCAAGTGATCCACTATGCTGTCACAGTTTGTGGGGTGGCTGTATAAGCACAATGGCAGGGTGATATGGATATTTCAAATCTCCATATTCATGATGATTATTACTACGGGTTCAGTGAAAACTTTTTTTAAATAGAAAAAAAACGTGATTTCTAAAAAAAAAAAATGTAATTTAGAATGTACTAACAGTCATCAAACTTAAAAAAAGTTGGTAATAATTTCAACTATCAGAGAGAGAGAGAGAGAGAGAGAGAGAGAGAAATTGGGTTTTGGCTAAAATATGATATAAGAGTAAGAATGACAACAACGATCATCATTGAAGAGTCATGATCAGCTCAATTTAAACTCAATCCATTATTTTAAGAACACATTTAATCCAGCCAGCCATTAATTTTTTATGGCGTTTTATCCTCACAAGGGTCGCAGGTGTTTCAATGGAATGAACCATTTTCATTTAGTCTATTACAACCTGAGTCATCTTATCTGACACCAGTGTGGATTTTATAATGGGGACTTTTATAAAACACTAATGTACTGTCTTTTATTTTGGATCTAAGAAGGATGCCACATTAAGGAGTTTGTGTGTCTTAATCTTCATATTTACCATTCATGTACTCATTTTTTTTTTTATGGATTTGGTCTTGTCACTGTCATTCTCCTTTGTTGCCAAAATGTTTGTTCAACAGGTTCAGTTTTGGCCTATCTGATAAGGTAACATAATTCTCCCATGATAGAGCATATGTAAATTCAAGCAGTGGTCCATGTGCCTTGTTGTCTGACTCGAGCACATCCAGATCTTGATATCCAAGAATTAGCAGCTGAGTGCGTCTGTCCTGTCATAGGAGCTCTGAAAGTGCTTTCTGCTACTCCAGAATTCTGTCAGTCATAAGCAGCCTAGACATCAATGTAGATGATGATGTATTGATGGAGTGGCAGGCTTTAAAGGGCCACTGTCATGAAATGCATGATTTTTTTTTGTATGTAATTAATGAAAAAATGGCAGCCGACATGGACCCATGCATTTTTTCACCACAAATTGATTGATTTTGCTCATTGTTCATTCGTGTAAGCCAAAAATGATGGCTCGTTGCATTGCTGGACATTGCTTGAACACTCGGGAGGATGGATTTATCCTTCATAAGTTTGCAAGAGACCTGGTTCGTCGTGAAAAATGGATTGCACAGGTGCAGAGGACGAGAGCTTCGTGGGTTCCAAATGACAGGTCTGTATACAGCTACTAAAAAAAAACAATAGATTGGGGCAGACCACGTAATCGGTCTCGCATAACGTAACAAAAGAGCCGCGTAGGAAATGTCGATGTATACGTTGGACAGCGTCGGGATACTGCGTCGCTTCGCCAGCGAAGGCGGCGCTCCGGGCTTGCGGACGGCGGTGGGTCTGAAGAACGCTGCCACAATGCCAGACTCAGCCATGTGTGACGACAACGGCGTAAAGCGCTTTACGGCTTGACGGTGTTGTTCATCGCGTACTGCGGCGGCTATGAACAACCTCCTAAAGCAACACGGCTCGGCTCTGTGATATGGCATCTCAGCATGTCAATTCTGTGTCAGAAGGAGCGTTTTTGTCTTCCGTGGTAGGGTGCACCGCGTGTTTTCATTGGCGAATGTCCAGTTGTCACGGACAGATGATGCAGCCAATATGGCGACCACTTGGATGTCGTAGAATGACACTTCTGCAGCTTTGCGCTTGGATGACGTGCTCTCCACTCACATTTATTTTTTCGTATAGACATTGAAGTGAATCATGTTATATGTATTTTTCATTACAATATCTATTTTAGAATGTTTATAGAGATGACACGTGACCTTTAAGGTGAATGGGATTTATATTAGCGCCACCACATCTAGTCAGATACTTTTATCATCTGGAAGCAGCAGGACATGTTCTTCTGGGCTATACAGCCAGCAATATTTGTGCAGTAATACATCTCCTGGAGATAGAAATATTTCCCCAGAGTGTGTTCTGCCAAGAAAAATATGTGGGAATTCTAATAATCCATGTAGGAATCAGAGTAGGGCGGCATGTTGTACAGCTGGTTAGCACATCTGCCTAGCAGTTCTGAGGACCAGGCTGTGTGGTGTTTGAATGTTATCCCCGTGCCTTTCTGGATTTTCTCTAGCACTCCTTTTTCCTCGCACATTCGAAAAACGTCCTTGGTTGGTGAATTGAAGACGAAATTCCCTATAGGTGTTAATGTGAGCGCAAATCATTGTTTGTGTTTCTATTTGTCTTGTTTTGATACATTTTCTGAAATTTACAGTGCTGTGGTTTTTAATTTGCTTTCCTCAATGTAAACTTGTCTCATGATGCACATCTCAGCCACTGTAGTGGAGTCACCTTGAGTCTCTGTTCACGTGGTGAAATTTAAATTTTTAAAATAACCGGGACTAGTCAAGTCATTATGTAGGAATGAATATATCTGGAGGGGTTAGCTCATGTTAGTTGTTGTGGGCTGTGGGTTCTTTTAATGCTAAAGCTTCCAGGGGAGGGAGATTTAGAGGTGACTCCACACTGTGCACACAAATTCTTATACTAATCTGCAAGGCTGTGTGGCACCGTGGAGCGTGATCTGTACAACTCACTGATCAAAGATGATCAGATACTGTGATTGTTTAAGACCTTAAGACTGGAGGTGCACAACTATGACCAAAATATGAATCATGTATTTTTTCATCAATATTGCGAGTCATGATTATTCTTCATGTTTGGGAAAAATCTCAATTTACTGTATATTGCATTACTTCACAAACTATGTACACAGTTTTCTGTACAAAATTATTTTTTTTTCAAGAATAAATGGATAATTTCAAACAAAATTAACCCAAGTAATTACAATTTACCAAAGGTGAAGAAAAAGTTATGAAAAAAATAAACCTTAAGTGCAATTACCCTCTATTTATTCCCGGCTTTTTCCTGTGGTCAGGACCGCATTGATTTCCACTGTATTAATTTGAGTCTTTTATTTTGAAGTTGGGACCAAGGCTCATTACAGGCATGTTTCTGTAATTCTTAGTATAAAATGTTACTGTGCGGGCAAGCCGAAAGGTGGCATATTTTACCAAAAACAAGTTTTTATAGTACTTTGGGTGTTGGCTCGATAGTCCCTTAGTAAATGTGAAAATATACCATAAATCAGTCACTGTGATTTGTGATTTGTTCTGCATGACTATTGGTCAGTCGGTAGTCACTCACATTTAAAGAGCACGACCTTCGTGCTCGCAAATCTGCACAGTCAAGCACGAAAAATCACGTGCGTAGAATTTGTTACGAGTAGAAATACATAGACATTCTCAGCTGAAAACCAATCCAGCACAGTCAACCACAGCCTGACTTTTTTTTTTTTTTTTTTTTTTCCCCCTTAACACGGAAGCACATGGTCTCCTGATAGTTTACCTGACTCCCCCCACTCCCCCCTCGGCTCTTAAAGGGGTACACTTAAAATAACAAACACCGTCTACCCGCACAGTCTGGGCAACATAGAGCAAAGATGCATGCTGCTTGTTTTTTCTCTCGATAAAAATGGTAAAAGTTAAAAAAAAAAAAATTGCTATTGCTTTAATGGATGTCGGGGTATGTGAGTGGAAGAAAAAGCCGCATCATTCAGCTTTCAACATGCATTGCTAAAGATATTCTGGGATAACACAGGTAAATGTTTCAGTATCTAACTATAATAAATATGAGATTGTGATTTACTTTGACTTGATCATTGATCACTAGTCTGTCCATATATCTAAATACAAACGGTCATTTTCTCCTGTGGTACCGCGTTATCTTGAAGTTAAAAACCTTTGCCCTCTACATGCTTTAGGAAGATATAGATCTACTGCTAGCTTTCATCAATAGATTGACAATAGATACTGACGTAAATTACGGTCCATTATAACAATACATCATGATGAAATAAAATTTGATATTTAGTTTTGAAATTGAATATCTATTGACCTTTTTAAAAACGTGTCTCAGTACAATGTCAATAAATTATGATTATGGTATTAGGTAACAACTACATACTCTGGTATAAAAACTCAAGTTATTTTCAGGTCTTGGGATTCCATCCCTAATCACACCTGCAACTTTATCTGCAGGTATAACTGACTCCCCCCTTGCATTTTTCAAATGTGAGTGACTGCCGTAGTTTCTTGTGTATAATGCATCTTGAAGTATAATGCACACCCCAGGAGATGAACAAAAAAAAAATCAGGAAAACCTTTCTACCAATGTACAATGCGCACCACCAATTTGGCACAACCCATATGCTCAAAATATTAGCAATTATCTGTATTTCTATTTTTCTGTTTGTACTTGTATTGTTTTTAAAAAGTCTGGATAATAATCTTTGTGTATGTGCTGTAATGTATATCTCAGGACATGCCAAAGGACACGCTTGTCCTGGCCCCTTAAATGGATGGATGCGCGCAGGGCGCCTAAGCCAAGCCTACTTAGATACTATTGTGGCACACCCTAAGCTACCGATCAAAATGGAGTGCAGTGCGGCCGAAACATGTTATGTGCGATTCATTAGAGTAATTTCCCGATAGTATTTCTGTTTTCTTTGTGCCTTTGGCATCAGAAATATTGACAAAGAGTGTACAGAAAGGTCTGAATTACTTTCAACAGGGATATATTTATAATGTCAAGGTTTCCCAAACAGGAACGGCAGTTAAAGTTTCTGCAACGTGTTGGCCGGGTTGGTGTGTGGTGGTGTGCTCCCATATTTTTTGTTTGATTAAAACTCTACAAGGGCTCAAACTCCACAACTTTTCTCATGTGCCGTGTAAGCAAAGCTGCACGTCTCTGCCACAGCAATGGAATAAACCCAGAGGGTCCAAAATCAAACCAGTGCAGATGAGTGAAGTTGTTGTAGGTCGACCAACAGAAAGGAGGAAAAGGAAACAGATTCTTTGTCAGACAGATATGAACTACAGGTTAAAATAATGAAATAAATAATGAATAATGGTGAAAATAATGGGATGGTCTTTGTCAATTTGTAGTGCAAGCCCCTTGTCACATTCCAGGAGATGTTCCTCATCATTGTACTTTATAGCTGTTACACCGATTAATTGAGTAACTTACCTTAGAACAGATGGCTTTGTGCTGATTTATCTTCGATACGTTCAGATGGTCGTGAGGTTGGCCACTAGCCTTAATCCAACGTTTGTATTTAGCTAAATTATGCTTTGCGGTGGGAAAACGCATCAGATATCCTCCCAGTAATCTCTCTGGATACCGCTCGTCTCCATTACAAGTTCGACAGTCATATCGAAGCACCGTATTTCTGAATTGGATATAAGCAGGACTATACACTTGCAATTCAGAGGCTTAAAATAACAGTGATGAAAGTCCTCCGGATTTTCCCGGAATTTCGTATTTTTAAATTTTCGTGAAAATTGCTCCGAAAAATTGACGAAAACTTGCCTAAAATTAATCTGGATATTATTTGACAACATTGAACGAACATGCGTTTGAGTTCGTTGTTGTGCTTTTACGAGCCATGTTGAGGCACTAACACTAGTAACAGTAACTGCCCTCGCATTCTCTCAAGACGTTGCTTATTTTATGTGGTCTTGACATTAATTTACATGTTTATTTCATAAACGTTGTTTACTAAACAAGCCTGCTCCAAAACATGTACTTAGCATGTACGAAAACACATGTTCAGAACTGCTTCAGGTAATGCGAGGGTATTTATGTCGTAAGTCATCAACATCATGAGCCATGTCAAAGGAAATTCAGTTACACCAGGACTGCTCATTGCGTCGATCGTGAGGCGGTGTGGCAGCGTGCCCCCCAATGACTATCATCCTCCTCGTCGTTAGAGTCAGGTGTGGGCAATAGTTGAGTGCATGCACATTAAGCATTCTAGCAAGCCGGCCTCGTATTTACGGCAGTCCCGTGGTGCGTGTGTCCCCCCCCCCCCTCTCCACACACACATAATATGTCACGAATGCCAACAGGAATGTTTGTTCCAATGTATTGCTCGCATGTTGCCACGAATGCTGATTACGTTGTACTAAACTTTCAGCATTTTCAAAACATTGCGAGTATAGACCGTTCGTGTTTATTCCTTGACAGGTCAGTGCATTTAACTTTTCTTCAGATAGTTTGTCAGATCAAAAATTTTTATTGATGAAACATTTTAAATTCAGTTTTATATCATGTTTTACTAGTATCAGTTTAAATTGGAAATTATCATTTTTGACTTTTAAATTTGTGTTATCTATTTTAGTTATTAGTTTTTTCTTTTTTTTTTTTTAAATATACAGTTACATTTTATTAATCCAGTAAGTTATTTTAAGGCCATCCCTAATCACACCCACAACTTTATCTGTGAGCATGACTAACCACACCTGTCAATTTTTCAAATGTGAGTGACTGCGCATGTGTGTGTATATATATATATATATATATATATATATATATATATATATATATTAAAGGCAACTGATTTATACTATTAGTATTACTAGATCTATATCTAAGATAGTGAGCAATGTGGTCGAGTGTATCAGTACAACGCGATGTAACAAGTTTGAGACTTAAACGTCAATAGTAATTACTACAGATCACGGTGTAGAAATTCTAGGATATTTTCGTGTATATTCTATATCTATACTATAATATGTATAATGTGGGGAAAAGGATAATTTTAGATGTCTTTTCACTGAATAGTTCACTTAATACATTTGTCTACAGATATGCTGGTGTATTTTAATTTTTTTGGTCAGGACTTAGAAATTTTACTTTCAATTTTTGTCTGAATTTTGTTCACAGATATCGCCAGAATGCACGACAGCCATCAATTTTTTTCAAAAATTTCTCGGGGGCATGACCCCAGACCCCCCCCTAGTACTCGCATTTGTATTTTCAGGAATTTTCACGAAAGTCCACTTTCATCTTTAAAATAATCTTTGTTTGTGGGTACAAGATCTCGGATATGGATGGCATGGGTGGAGTTTAGAAAATGACGCTCAGTGATTTGTCAAAAGGTCGCTCTCAATCATTCTCATGGATCCATCCATTGTCAGAACAGAATCCCTCAACAAACTAAAATAAATGCTCAATGATGGCATAACATTTTATGAATACAGTTGATAAAACATATTAGTCTAAAACTATTTGACACTGTTAAACTTGCATTAAATATTAGTGCATGAAACGTTTGTGCAATGTGCAGTTTATCCACTCCATTACACATCCTTGGCCAACACTTCAAAATTAGTATCTGACTCATCTCTTATCCGAAAAACTTCCATAGTGGCTACCTGTGGTACGTCAATGTCAAACTCATCGATGACTTGGTACAGTTACGGTGCCTTCTCCATTTAATCATGAACAGTGATCCTGTTTTGTCCCATAGCGTGTCATCGTCTGTGCAGTCCATGCCGTTGTGAGGAAACATTTTTTTAATCCCAAGAGTTTGGGTTCTGCATCGCAGCCTTTTGCCCTCCATTTGTCTAGACTGTCTTTCCTATGGCGTCAGGTTGGGTTCAAAACGAGAGCTCAAACTACGTCAAAACGAGTGTTATTGGCACGTTGTAGTCAACATTTTTTTGTCTTGGTTTAAGTTAAAACAAACTCACGGACAGTCGTTTCTGATGTTTGGTGCAGTTGCAACAAATATGCTACGCTAACGAACGTAAAATGTGAAGCTCCCGCGAGTAGGTCAGAGTCCTCAGGTTGGGAGTGCACATTACCGTAATATATATAAATGTGTAACAAGGGTAGGGAACCTTTTCGACTGAGTCAAAAATGCCAAATATTTTAAAATGTAATTTCAAAAGAGCCATGCAATATTTAAAAAAACTAAGTACAAGTGTATTTGTGCATTTATGTGGAACCAACACTTTTAGAGTACAATAAAGTCTTCTTTTCAATAACATTCTGATGTTGCTAACCAATGATGACAAAAGTACTTCTTACCATTAATGCGACTTCAGGTGCTTCCTGGTTTTGCTAATGGCTTGATAGTTTGTTTCATAAATCAGATTGAGCTTCATGAAGGCGTTGAGAATTCCATCTGTTAATCATCCATGGCGTTTGTGGAGAAACATTTTTTGAATCCCAAGAGTTTTCAGTCTTAAAAATATAAACTCTTTAACATTGTTTATGAAACACTGCATTAAATATTTGTGCATAAACCGTTTGTGCATAGTGGAGTTTATCCACTACATTACACATGTTTGGTCAAGCCTTCAAAAGAAGCGTCTGACTCATCTCCAATCTGAAAATGATCCATACTAGCTACCTTTAGTGCATTGCTGTGGAACTCATCATTGATGACTTGAAATATTTTTTTAATCCCAAGAGTTTGCGTTGCGCAGCGCAACCTCTCTCCCTCCATTCAGCTCCAATCCGTAGCATCTTTCACTATGGCGTCAGGTGGCTATCAAAACAATGTGAGCTCAAACTACGTAGAAACAAGCGTAATAGGCACATTTTTTAAAAAGCGACCATTTCAATTGTGTGCGCGCTCCAGTTTATTTTTAATGTCTCCATGACACTCGTATTACATGGTTTGAGCTCACATTTTGTTTCCCACCTGAAGCCATTGAGGCGAGCTATCGTTGTTTCAGACTGCAATGTGTCTTCTGGGTTTGCGGCATCATCTGCACGAGTGATGACACATTTCTTTTAAAAGCAGCTGCAAAACTAGCCGTTGTAGTCAAGTTTAAACAAATTTATGGGCAGTTGTTTCTGATCTTTGGTGCAGGAGCAACAAGCATGCTACGCTAACAATCATAAAATACAAGCTCCCAGAGGAGCTCTGAGTGCTCAAGTTGGTGGCGCACGTTACCGTAATACATATAAATGTGTAACATATGACATCGAATATCATATTGAAATGTATATGTATACATTTTTTACCACTATGTGCCTGTATACGACTATATAATGTGAATGTATTTTTTATTTTTCATCCGTACCTAAATATAATGCGCTCCAAATTATGATACATGTCAAATATAGTAATATTGTACAGTGAAGAAAATAACTATTTGAACACCCTGCTATATTGTAAGTTCTCCCACTTAGAAATCATGGAGGGGTCTGAAATTTTCATGTCCACTGTGAGAGAGATAATCTAAGAAAAATCCAGAAATCACAATGTATCTTTTTGATTTGTTTAATACAGCTGCAAATAAGTATTTGAACACCTGTCTATCAGCTAGAATTCTGACTCTCAAAGACCTGTTAGTCCGCCTTTAATAGTCCATCTCCTCTCCATGTATTATCCTGAATCAGATTCACCTGTGTGAGGTCATTAGCTGCATAAAGACACCTGTCCACCCCATACAATCAGTAAGACTCAAACTTGTAACATGGCCAAGACCAAAGAGCTGTCCAAAAACACCAGAGATAAAATTGTACAACTTCACACTGCTAGAAAGGGCTGTGGAGAAATTGCCAAGCAGCTTGGTGAAAAAAAGGTCCACTGTTGGAGTAATCATTAGAAAATGGAAGAAGCTAAACATGACAGGCAATCTCAATCAGAGTGGAGCCCCATGCAAGCTATCACTTCGTGGGGTCTCAATGATCCTTAGAAAGGTGAGGAATCAGCCCAGGACTACAGGACAGGACTTGGTCAATGACCTGAAAAGATCTGGGAGCACCATTTCCAAGGTAACCGTTAGTAATACACCAAGACATCATGTTTTGAAATCATGCATGGCACGGAAGGTTCTCCTGCTTAAACCAGCACATGTCAAGGCCTGTCTTAAGTTTGCCAATGACCATTTAGATTGCACACAGGAGTCATGGGAGAAAGTTTTCTGGTCAGATGATTTGGTCATAATTCCACAAACCGTGTTTGGAGGAAGACGAATGATGAGTTCCATCCCAAGAACACCATCCCAACTGTGAAACATGGGGGTGGTAGCATCATGCTTTGGGGGTGTTTTTTTGCACATGGGACACGACGACTGCACTGTATTAAGGAGATGGATGACCACGGCCATGTGTTGTGAGATTTTGGGGAATAACCGCTTTCCCTCACTCAGAGCATTGAAGATGGGTTGTGGCTGAGTCTTATAACATGACAATGACCCTAAGCACACAGCCAGGAAAAGCAAGGAGTGGCTCCGTAAGGAGCATATCAAGGTTCTGGCGTGGCCTAGCCAGTCTCCAGACCTGAACCCAGATGAAAACGTTTGGAGGAGGCTGAAACTCTGTGTTTCTCAGTGACAGCCCAGAAACCTGTCTGATCTGGAGAAGAGCTGAATGGAGGGGTGGGCCAAAATCCCTCCTGCAGTGTGTGCAAACCTGGTGAACAACTACAGAAAATGTTTGACCTCTGGAATTGCAAACAAAGGCTACTGTACCAAATATTAACTTTGGTTTTCTCAGGTGTTGAAATACTTATTTGCAGCTGTATCACACAAATAAATCGTTAAAAAAATACATTGTGGTTTCTGGATTTTTCTTTTTAGATTCTCTCTTCAGTGGTCATGTACCTACGATGAAAATTTCAGACCCCTCCATGATTTCTAAGTGGGAAAACTTGCAATAGAGCAGGATGTTCAAATACTTTATTTCTTCACTGTAAATGTACACTGGATGCAAGTGTGTACAATCATCCAATGTTAAAAAAAGTATTTGATTATCCAGACTCCTAGATGTCCTGATGCAGGAGTCCCGTCTCTATCTTATCTTTGAGTTCCTGTCCATGGACCTCAAGAAATACCTGGACTCCATTCCTTCTGGGCAGTACATGGACCTGATGTTAGTCAAGGTAACCCACCATTTTGTCTGTCCCTTTGTTAGGGGGAAAAAAATATTTTCAGAACAATTTGTCCACATTTGTGGCACGGTGTCAGACTGTTTAAAATGCCTGCCTTAGCGTTCTGAGGACTGTAGTTCAAATCCTGGCCCTGCCTGTTTAGTTTGCATATTCTACCTGTGTCTGCATAGGTTTTTTTAATTGAAGACTTGAAATCGTCAGTAGGTGTGAATGTAAGTGTAAGTTTTCGGCGCAGTGAACCAATACCTGACTTTTTTTTTTTTTTCTTTAACATTTTTAAATATAAGAGGCATGACATTTACCTTAAAACTGTTTGGGAGCATCATTCAGCTTTCACCATGCATTGCTGAATATATTCTGCAAGCAATAATTCAGTTTTACACCAAGAAAAATAGACAGGGACATCATTGTGGGTTTAAAAAAAAAATTCAAATAAAATTGGAACAGACCTTTTCAAATTTATCGTTCATAGTTGACTTGGTTTTGTTAGCAAATTATTTTTTTGTTTGTTGACATTTTCATTGTAGGTTTGCAAAAACACAAATTTTTTCTTCAAAATGTTCTAATGGGAATGCAAAAGCTATAATTGGAATCTTTGAGCTGTGTAGCTTCAATGAATGACACTGATCTGAGTACAGTGCATACGTCTGATGTTGCTCACGGTGGTCAAAGGGATCGCTCACGGGCTTAGTGTGTTTCCTCAGACATGAGGTGAGAGTTCAGAAGCAATAACTTGTAAAAATGTCTGGATTTACTTATAACAAAACATGACTAATAATTGTCAAATTCATGCGTTTCATTCATTTACAAAAACAAGAATTAAAACCGTTTTTGAATGGATACGATATAAATGCTATGAAAGCACGCTTGCGTGCCATGACGCAAATCTGAATTTAATTTAGTTTCATTTCTAGTAGTTTACTTAGTTGAATTTGAATTTGTAATTTTTTTTGGGGCAAAGGTATAAACCTAAATAATGAACGATATTGTCTACATTTTGAAAACAGAATAGCATTTATTTGTAGATGTACTAGACATATTTCATTCATAATACAATTTAGAAAACTTGCACGTTAAAATTGGTAATCATCCTTTGATCATGCTTGCAGCCCCCAGACCCCTGGCTATTTTTCAATTTTTATCACATGCCTGTGTTATATACCTATGTGAATTACTGAGGCATTGTTTGTGTTCTTTTTCCTCAGAATTTAAAAAAAAATAAAAAAAAATAACAATTAATAGCATTGTGCTCGTATTATTTTGGACTGTATTAAAACAAAGATAATGAATTTCTTGTTTTTATGTTATAAAGTATCTAAATTGATACATAAAGCCCATGATTTAAAAGTCCGGCCCTCTTGCTAATAGATTTTCCTCCATGTGGCCCTTGAGCTAGAATCTGTTTGTCACCCCTACTGGACACAACAGCGATGACAAGTAAATCTTTAGTGAAGCCAATCAATGACGTCAATGTTCGGATCTTTGAATTTTGACAAAGCTGATCAGCATAAAATGCAAGTTTTCAATGGTACTGATCTGGGCGATGAGATCGTTGTAAAGTCTAGTAATTAGACACTGCCTTGAGCAGCTTTTGGCCCTGCTGTGATACGACACTGCTTTGGGGATATTGGATGTGCCCATGTTAGCCACAAAACCTGTAAATTCTACTTGTATTTGGGGTTGATGGGTGACAGAATGTCACGATTGTAGCCTCCAACTCCACAAAAACAATATTTTTTCCATGTCCACTGCCCGATAATGCAAGGTCCTTCAATGTATGATACTATGCACTAAAAATATGTTTAACTGTAGCATAAAATACACATCTTGCTCGATGTTTTTACCGAAAAATATGTTCATGAATTCAAATACCCGAAGCTTGATAAATTTTGCTGCCCATTGTAAAAATCCTTGATCCGGATTTTATTTTATTTTTTTAAATATCCGACGCCACACATAGACCGCTTGTATTTGTGGAATCGAATTATCGCTTGCAGCATTGCTTTTTGACGCTGGGGAAAACAAACAAAACTGTTTCAAGAATTCTTCTTTGATTGTTAAGCTAATATCAATCTGTAACAATCAGTTTTGTAGTAATTCAAATGATTCTGGTCACAGTTTACATTATTGCATCAAAATGTTGCAAGCATTTTCCATGCATCAATATATCACATCTATATGTGATGAGAAACATTTATACACAATGTAAGCATGCAGTTCAATAATTAGTTCTGTGGAGTACATTTATTTATAAGCAAGTTATGACCAGCTATTACTCTCAAATCAATGTCAACTTTTTAAACAGATTTCGTTCCTTAAGATCCTTATTTGTGAAAATATATACCGACTTAAACTCCAGTTCCTTTGTGTCAAAATGTTCAGAAAAAAATCAGGGCCTTTGCATAATTTTGAAATGAGACCAAAACGTCAGATATTCAGTCAGGATAGTAAAGCCATTTCTATTTATCAGTTCATGGCCAAATAAAAAAAAAATTCAAATGCTCACCATTCAGTGTTTCCAACATGACGTGTTTTCCTCGCTGGGTCTGATTGCTGCCAGTGCTGGATCAACACTTTCATGGCCAGCTGCTTCATCTGCATTTGAACTTGTGTTCTCTTTAATTGGCTAAAATTGATAACCTTTAACGCCCTTATATAATTTGGATATAAAGAGTAAATTATGTGACTGTTCAGAATCATGTTCATCATGAGAATTATTGGAAAATCCACCGTCCTCAAATTTTCTGTGACGTCACGAATCTTCTTGTGAATTTCCGCTGTCTGCTCTGGTTGTCCCGTGTTTCCCTAACTAGCTTTTTACAGAGACCTTTTGCCTTTTGGTCAGATGCACTGTTTTTTTTTTTTTAAACAGTGTCAGACACAGTGTTCTAAATATAGCTGATAGAAGCTCAGCCAATGGACTTGGTGAACTTTGCATTTCAGAGTTGGCTCATCTAACAATTTTTGAACTTCCAAGTTGTCATTCCTCTTGGAGGATATTATGAAGTAATACTACACTGACTAATATTTAATATTTCATGGCCGTGAAAAAAAATACTAAAATGGATCAAATGGGACCGATAAAATTGCACAGGTTAAAATATTTATTTTTATCAAGATCAATCATCTTAATTTAAGACTGTTGATTGCTTCATTGCCTATCGAGTTTTAACTTTATACATTTTTTTATTATAGTTATTTTGGATTCTCATCCATTTACAAAAACAAAATTATAGCCAGTAGAGTGAGGCAGATGGGGAGAAAATCACTTCCTGATTGGTTAATATTTGAGACAGGACCCGAGTTACTTCTCTTGTTCTGGATTTACGTCCTCTTTGTGTTTTTTAAAAAAACAAAAAAACAAAAAAAAAACATGTAGACTCCGGATATTGTATTTGCTTTTGAATACTTGACGGTCGGTTTACGGGAAACCTAATTATTTTTATAGATGGCCTAGCACACCACATGCACGAATGATGACATACCTCGCTGCCAAAAATAGGTCAATCTGCGGGTTTATGGGATTGAGACGGAAATCACTTCCAGGGCGGGATTTACGAGTGCTTGGACAAGCAAACATGGCGGTTATCAATTTTCCAGTCGCTCGGCCAGTCCGTTTTATCATATTAGTTTAACCTCTCTCTTAAATGTGACATGTCAATGCGATAATTTATCACATTGGTCAAATTTTTGTGCAAATTTGTTTTTCATTTTTTATTTTTTTATTTTAATGCGAGAATATCACGGAAACTCGCCCTGGGATTATCCTTGTTTCCTTTATCTGATTTGACTCAAATTCACCTTCAAAAACAGTAAAAGCAGACGGCAATTTGAACACTTTCCATACCCTTTATCACAGCAAAATTTGAATTTCATAAGATTTTTTTCCTCGTGTACTTTTGATTGTAAAGACATTCAGACCATAAATTATTACTGTGTTGCCCTGTGCTACTATTATTCCATGACATCACGCACTTTTTGATTTTCATATTTTTCTTCTCACCCCTTCTAGAGCTATATCTACCAGATCTTAGAGGGGATATATTTTTGTCATTGTCGACGAGTCCTCCATCGTGACTTGAAGCCCCAGAACCTTTTGATTGACAACAAGGGAGTTATCAAACTGGCAGACTTTGGACTTGCCCGGGCCTTTGGCGTTCCTGTCAGAGTCTACACCCATGAGGTGAGAATGTTAATTTAGGCATCCTTGAGATTAATTCCATAAGGCCACCCACAGAATGGATGACACAAAGTTGAAATAACTGGACAAACTATAATTGGCAAGTGACTAGGGCTGGATGATAATGGTCGTGATTATTTTTTTACATTGTAATCATCATTATTCCTCATGTTAGGGAAATTATTTTTTAATTGCACTTTTTTAACAACCGGTGTAATAGGGAGTCACTCATATTTGAAAAATGCACGGGTGTGGTCAGTCATGCCCGCAGATAAAGTTGTGGGCGTTATTAGGGACGGAATCTCAAGATCTTAAAATAACTTACTGGATTAATATAACATAACTGTAAATGAAAATAAATATATAAATAAACAGGGGGGGGCTGTCGAGCTGCGAAACAAGACGGCAGCATAATATTGAGGCTCCGCTCAACTCCGCATAAAAACATTTAACTACCCGAATAAAAGTGTAAGAGTGACTTTGAAAAATGTCTGAGACCACATCAACGACCAGTGGCAAAAGCTCTGGCCGGACTCGTGGCACGCAAAAGCCAAAATCTCAGCAGCACGGAGAAGAGCACGAGGAGGCCTGTGAAAGGGTGGGAGACATGGCGGCTGTGCTAATGGAGCTAAAAGCCCTCCGCTCTGATTTTGTTTCCAAGTTGGACACCACAAACTGCCATTTGAAAGACATGAACAACTCTATCAACGCTTTGGAGCAAAGCATGGTTGAGGTCAGGAACAACGTAGCCTCCAACACATTGCGTGTAACTGAAGCCGAGGAGCGTATATCATCTCTGGAAGATGATTTGGAGGTGGCTAAAGCGGAGCTAGCTACTGCTGCTAAACGTATCACTCTTTTGGAGACCAAGGCAGATGATTTAGAGAACTGGGGGCGCCGCAAAAACCTTCATCTGTTTGGCCTACATGAAAATGCTGAAATGAATCTGTCCTTGTTGGAGTTTATGGAGCACGAGTTACCAACATGGTTGGAACTCGGCGGTGACAGGAGCTTCATTCTTGAACATATACACCGGACTCTGGCACGGCCAATACCAGGGCAAAGTAGAGCTGTTCTCATTCGATTTCTGAAGTTACAAGACAGGGAATTTGTTCTACACACCGCTAGGCAGCTCAACATTACCCATGAAGAAAACAACCTCCCATTTGCACCAGATTTGTCAGTTGAAACCATGCGCCAACGCAACAAGTTCAACGTGGTAAGAAGGAAGTTTATGGGGAAAGGGCTTTACCATGGATTCCAGATTTACCCCTGCAAGTTTAAAGTCCTACATGAAGGAAGAATACAGCTGTTTGCCACTCCGAAAGAAGCTGAGGACGTTTATCGGATAATCACTTGAACGTTATGGTGAGATTCATGACACACTCTTATGTCAGACCTTTATAAGTTGTACCCCACTACTGGTTTTTGGTTTAGCTTATATAGTTATTGGTCATTGGTTAGTTTGACCTATTACTATTTCTTTTGATTTTATTCATTTTATTTTTGTGGAGGGGGGAAAAAAATAGTAAATTTCGGGTATGCTAGATTTGCTATCGGATTATGTATTTTTTTATTGGCAGGTTAGGTGGATGCCACCATTTATGTTTCTTTCCCTTTTTTGTTTGCTTGAATAGTTTTACCACTCCTCCTTAACGTGGATTGGGGTTAGTCCCCATATCTTTTATTTATTTAGAGTAAGGGATGGGGATGTTTTAATGATTTTTGTTTATAAAGGTTCGTTGTTGATTCGTTTAAGTTGCACAGACATTATGTTAATCCAAGTCAGTGTTTTGATATTGTATTTTGTATGCTTATGGAAAGTACAAGTCATAAAATTGTTGATATAAACATTACAAGTTGGAATGTCAGGGTTCTTAAAAATCTTAATAAATTGAAACAGGTTATTAATAGAATTAAATTATTGAACGCTAAAATAGTACTCCTTCACGAGAGTCATTTGACTGATTCAGAAATCAAAAGGTTAGAAATAGGTGGCCTGGAAATGTACTATATGCATCATACAATAATTATGCACGGGGTGTTTTAATTCTTATTCACTAAACTATACCATTACAAATCACTAATATAATTCAGGATCCAGCAGGGCGGTATGTGATAGTCCAGGGTACTATTTTCTCTCTCGCATTAAATTTGGCATGTATATATGGTCCAAATGAGGACAATCCAAAATTTTTTGAAGACCTTTTTCTCATAATTTCTGCTTCATGTGGGTCAGTTATAATTGGCAGTGACTTTAATTGCACATTAAATCCCGTGTTGGATTGTACTACAGGTTTAGATCCAAGTAAAGCGAAAACAAGGACAATTTTAAAACAATATAGTGTTGATTTAAATTTTGTAGAAATTTGGAGATATTTTAATCCTTCTAAAATGGAATCTTCACGTTATTCAGGCTCCCAGAAATCTTGATCGCGCATTGATTACTTTTTTGTCTCTCAAAACCTTCTGTTAAAGGTTAAAAACTACTGCTATGACAGTATAGCGATAAGCGACCATGCACCAATCTCTATAAATATTCAAATAGACAAACTTTGTTACTGCCCCTGCAATTGGTGATTTAAATCTATATGGCTGCAGAATGAGAACTTTGTTTCCTTCATAAAAAGTCAAATTGATTTATTTTTTTAAATTAATACAGATCAAACGGGAGCCTGTACAAGATGGGAAGCATTCAAAGCTTACATTCGAGGAGAAATTATTAGTTATACAAGTTCTAAATCTAAACAACAAAAAGTAGAGATGTGATTTAGAGAAGCAAATAAAGGAGTTAGAAAATGATTTAGATCAGGTAGATGATCGACCTAAAGAATTGCTATTTTTAAGAAGTAAATATACTAAATTATCTACAGATAAAGTTTATTATGCCTTAAGCAGCGTTATTACGATCAAGGTGTAAAAGCGGGTAAACATTTGGCTTGGAGGATTAGGATATTACAACCAGAACGAGCAATTAATAGCATCAGGACATTTAATGGAGATTTGACTGTTGACCCTCAAGAAATTAATAGTACTTAAAGGGATTTCTATGAACAATTGTATAAATCCGAGATACAACAGACTTCGTTTGAGAGGGATGCATTTCTTAATTCACTTGTATTTCCAGTACTATCAGAGGAGGCAAAGCAAAACTTAGATAACCATCTGACAGAAGAAGAAATATCTGCTGCCATTCAAAGTATTAACACTAATCCTGCTCCTGGGCCCAATGGACTGACTATAGAATTTTATAAAGCATTTAAAAAAACAATTACTAACTCCATTGATGGACATGTATAAAGAATCATATTATAAGGAGACTCTTCCTCTTACATTGAGACTTGTGCTGATTACCCTGATCGTCAAACCTAATAAGCCTTCCATAGAATATTCCTCGTATAGACCAATAAGCTTGATGGGATACGATACAAAAATACTTTGCAAAGCCCTGGCAATACGATTGGATCAGTATATACCTAGTTTAATACATAATGATTAAAACGGTTTTGTTAAACGTCAAGGATTTCACAATATTCGAAGACTTTTTAATATATTACATGAAAAGGCAGAGTGTAAAGATACAGCACTGCTGTCATTGGATGCACGTCAGACCTTTGACAGAATTTAATGGTCATTTTTATTTAATGTTCTACCGCGGTTTGGATTTTCAATAATTTTCTTAAATGGTTAAAAATGTTATATACAAACCATACTGCTCATATTATCACTAACAGTATTTCTTCTAAACCAATTGTTTTAGAAAGATCCACACGCCAGGGATGTCCTCTTTCCCCAATGTTGTTCATTTTAGCCTTAGAACCCCTGGCCATGTCGATTCGTATGGATAGAGGTTTGACGGGCATCCAAATTGGTGATCAAGATGGCAGAATCTCTCTTTATGCTGATGACATCATTCTCTTTTTGACTAATTTATCCACGAGCCTTCCAAATTTATTGGAGCAAATTCAAAAGTTTGGTAGTTTCTCAGGCTATGTGATTAATGATACAAAGTCATCCATTTTATTTTTAAGTACTGAAGAGAGACTTAATCCTGTGGTTAACACTCTTTTTGAACACGAGAGATGGATTTACTTATTTAGGGGTCAAAATTTCCCCTGATGTTAACAATATAGTTCAGGTTAATTATGACCCTTTAATCTTGGAGGTACAACAGTTATTAGACAGGTGGATGATTATGCCAATTTCAATGTTAGGATGTATAAACAGTTAAAATGAGCGTTTTGCCGAAATTTTTACGTTTTTTTTTTTTCAAACCATACCTCTTCCATTACCTGACATCTTTTTCACTAGACTCAACAGAATGCTCCTGAATTTTATTTGGTAGAATAAGAAAGCCAGATTAAGACTATGGTTGCTTTATGGTTGCTTTATATGCCTTATGAAACTGGAGGGTTACAATTTCCAAACTCTAAATGGTATGACTGGTCTGCTCAACTACGCTCAGCTATGTATTATTTTTCAACATCACCATCACCCTCTTGGGTAAAAATAGAGAAAGCAACAGTACCACACCTTCTATTATTATTAAGTATTATTTATATTCTGCTCAGAATAGAGTATTAAAACGGCAGACCAAGAATCAATTTTTGAAAAACACTATAGATATCTGGTTTAAATCACACAAAAATATAGGGCACACTCCTTTACTTTCACCCTTTTCTCCCATATGGGGTAATGCGACTTTTAAAGCTGGAAGAGCAGATGGGGGTTTTAAATTATGGGCAAATAATGGTATAAAATAAATAGGTGACCTTTATGTAAATGGTAAAATGCTTACATTCATTCAAATATGTAAAAAATTTGTGCATTTTTTTCAAATATCTGCAGTTAAGACACTTTATGTCACCACAAATCAAAAACATAATGTTTGAACCCCCTTTGTCCAGTTTAGAAGATCTTGTCCAGTCAGGTTTGCATGCATGTAAGCAGATATCTATGTTCTAGAAATCTCTAGTCTCACATGATACAGAATCAAGTAAAAATAAATTTGAGGCATGGAAACTAGATATTAAAGAAAATATTGAAGTAATTGATTGGAAACATGCATGCCTTAAAGCACAAAAACAAACAATAAATACTAGAATGAGGCTATTACAATAAAAATAACTGATGAGGACTTATGTGACTCCTGTTAAACTTCATCAGTGGACCCCTGACATTCCAGAAACGTGTAGTAAGTGCTCTAATGACAAGAGTAATTTATATAATTGTTCATGGGATTGTTGGAAAGTCAAAGATTAATGGAAATCTATTGTTCAGACAATTTCTATAATGGTTGGAATTCAGGTTCCTCATTGCGCAACACTGTGTATTTTAGGTATATATCCCAAGGATTTTGCTGTTAATGAAAAGAAGGCCACGCTTATAGACTTTGGTCTCCTGCAGGCCAGGAGAACAATTGCATTATTTTGGAAAAAAGTGGATGTTCCTCCAATAAAAGTATGAATGTTGGAAATGGCATCTTGTGTTTCACTGGAAAGACTCACAAATATTACGAGAGGAAGAGCTCAGGAATTTGAGGACATATGGAGACCCTTAGAGTTTTTGAATTATTTGTGATTTGTGTGCTTTTTTTTTTTAACACTATTATGTCTGTGCATACTGTTTTTTTCTTTTTGTTTTTGTATACTGTTATTGTGTTTTTTTGTAAAATTATATATGAAATATCTAATAAATATAGTTTTAAAAAAATAAAATAAATACATAATAAAAAAAATCAAACTCAGAGATGATAATTTCCAATTTCAACTATTAGTAGAAAATGATAAACGGTATTTAAGATTTTTCATCAATAAAATTTTTTGATCTGACAAACTATCTGAAGAAAGGTTAATTTCACTGGCCTGTCAAAGAATAAACATGGAATACCCGCAATGTATTGAAGATGCTGAAAGTTTAGTTCAACATAGTCGGCGTTAGTGGCAACAAGCTAGCGATACATTGTAACAAACATTCCTGTCGGCAATCGTGATGTATTGTTCTGAGGTGCGGGGGAGTACGCATCACGGGACTGCAGTAAATAGGAGGCCGGCTTGCTAGAACACACGTTTATGTGGGTACGCTTGTCGTATTGGCCACACCTGACTCAAGCGACGAGGTGGATGATAGTCTAACGTCTTTTTTGGGGGGAGGGGGGAAGGGGGGCATGCCATCACACTACCTCTCGATCGACTCAATGAGCACCCCCTGGTGTTACTTTCGACTTGCATTTCCTTTTTCCGGGTGAATACCGGTTGTTTTGGAGTAGGCTTGTTTAGTTCACGTTTATGAAACTCATGTCAACACTAAACAAAATAAGTGACATCTTTGAATATTTATTTTTTTCTACTTGTAAAAAAGCTCTGGTCTGAAGCCAAAGTAGAAAGTACAGGATGAGATGGTGTCTGTTAAAATCCCTCCTTGGTACAGCCTGATCGAGGATGAAAGCACAGACAATACAGTGCACAAAAAGCTAATTATGTATTATAAATACAGGAGGCAACATAACATTAACCTTTAAACTGTTTGGGAGCATCATTTAGCTTTCAACATGCATTGCTAAAGATATTCTGCAAACAATAATTCAGTTTTACACCAAGAAAACAGATGGGGATATCATTGTAGGTTAAAGATAAATAAATGAAACAAAGCTGCAAGCGACCTTTCAAATTTATAGTTCATAGTTGGTTTGGTTTAGTCACTCACTCACATTTGACACGCGCGACCGCGCCCCTTTGCGCTCTCAAACCTTGTACAGTCAAGCACGAAAAATCACGCGCATTAAATTTATGAGTAGAAAAAAATCAATGTCGCTTATTTTGTGTAGTCTTGACATTCATTTACGTGTTTATTTCATAAACGTTGTTCACTAAACAAGCCTGCTCCTAAACGATCAGTCTTCACCCGGAAACAGGAAATGCAAGTTAACAGTACTGAGCATGTCCGGAAGTGATGCCACAAGCACATGTTCAGAGCTTCTTCACGTACTGCTAGCGCATTTACGTTGAAAGTCGTCAACATCATGAGCCATGTCAAAGAAAATTCAGTTACACCATGGGTGCTCAATGCGTTGATTACACCCCCCCCCCCCCCCCCCCCCGCTAACTATAATACGTATGAGATTGTGATTTACTTTGACTTGATCTAAGTTCTAACGGTCATTTTCCCTGTGGTACGCCTTGTCTGGAAAATGAAAACGTTTCCCCTCTACACATGCTTTAGGAAGTTATAGATCTTCTGCTAGTTTTCGTTAATGGATTGACGATATCAATACCGCCGTAAATTACGCTAGATTATAACAATAGAACACGATTGCCGACAGGAATGTTTGTTACAATGTATCGCGAGCACGTTGCCACTAACATTGATTGTTGAACTAAACTTTCAGCATTTTCAAAAAATTGCAGGCAATGTTCCCTCTCAGCTGCGCAACTGCGCGCTTGTTGCCACTAATGCCGATTATGTTGAACTAAACTTTCAGCATTTTCAAAACATATAATGGTTTGTGTTTATTCCTTGACAGGCCAGTGCATTTAACTTTTCTTCAGATAGTTTGTCAGATCAAGAATGTTTTTAATGAAAAAATTTAAATACCGTTTTATATATATAAAACTATATCTTCTACTAAAATCAGTTGGAATTGGAAATTAACATTTGAAGTTTATTTTTTTTTCTGTTTTAGTTATGTATTTATTTTATTTTAAATTTACAATTATGTTATAGTAATAAGTAAGTAAGTTATTTTAAAGTCTTGAGATTCCATCCCTAATGACACGTGTGAGCATGCCTGACCACACCCGTACATTTTTCAAATGTGAATGACTGTCTGTCGTGTATGGTTACAAACTGCAAAGTACCCAAAAGTTGTTTCTCTCTCCAAACCAGCTGAAAAGCTGAAGTCAAGGCAGCCACTAACACTATTGTAAATACAGTGGTACTTCTACTTCTGAAATTATTCCATTTCAGAAGTGGTTTCGCAATGTGAATTTTTTTCGCATTTTACATGTAAATAGTGTAATCTGTTCTAAGTCCCCCGATCTCCGCCTTCATAACCAAAAATAGGCATTCAAAGTACAGGGGAAAAAAAAAAAGTTTGCCGTTGGGTCACAATGCGAAGAGAATGGTGAGTGACAAGCAAAAGGCTTACTAGGTGACAAAGGAGGAGGCAAAATTTGATAGCCCAAGAATAAACATAATGTACGCTCGCACACAACTTAATTCCATGAAAGTTTCTTGGAGCCCATGGTGAAGAAAGATGAATAAACTTTCAAGAAATACGAACACAAAGGTTGTACTTTTCCGTTGCTAGCGTGATACTGTGACAGTCAATTGTCCAAAGGAATCAAAAAGCATCATGGGTAAAGATTGACGTCCCGCCTACACAATGTGATGCCAGGAAGATGCTACAGTGATAGCCGAATGGCGAGCAGCTCTATCGCGCCACACAAACCAAGATATAAGATGTTTATCATGGGTATAAATTGACGTCCCTCCTAGCCAATAGGATGCCAGTAAGATGCTGTGCCGAGAGCATATGGGAGAGCAGCTCTATTGCGCCACACAAACCAAGATAGTATGTTTACGTTTGGTGGAATTTGGGGAATCCATCGCCTATTTTCTCCTTTCGAATCCTGGATTTCTTTCTAACTACAGACTATTTTTCCGAAGAGGCATTTCGTAACCTGAATTTTTTTCGTTACTAGAGACGTTCATGAGTAGAGGTATCACTGTTGTGACTTCGAGCATGCTGTGACATGCTACCTCTCGACCGATGTGCTGAGAGGTCCCACTTCATACCAGCGTCATATGATATTCAATCACTCACATTTGAAAAATGTACGGGTGTGGTCAGTCATGCTCGCAGATATAAAGTTACGGGTGTGGTCCACCAATCATGTCAGCAGATAAAGTTGCGGGTGTGATTAGGAATGGAATCTCAAGACCTTAAAATAACTTACTAGATTAATATAACATTATAAATAAAAAAAAAAACAAATACATAACTATAATTGAAAACAAAAATTTCAAACTCAGAAATGATCATTTCCAATTTCAACTATTAGTAGAACATGATATAAAATGGTATTTATAATTTTTCATCAATAAAAATTCTTGATCTGATAAATTTTATCTGAAGAAAAGTTAAATGCACGTGCCTGTTAAGGAATAAACATGGTCTATACCCACAATCAATGTTCCCTCTAATTTGTGACGTGTCCGAGCAAACACACTAAGCCCCCCCCCTCGACTGCTATGCGCACACATTTGCACTGTGTCGAACAGTGTCATCCATTGAAGTTACATGGCCCATTAAAAGGTTCAGATTACATTTCCATCAGAATATTAAGAACAAGTTTTTGTTTTTGCTATCTTATATGAAAATGTCAAAAAAAAATTACATTGCAAATACGTAAAAAGCCAACTATTAACTATAAATTTGAAATGGTTCCTACTTTATCTTTTTTTTTTTTTAACCCACAATATCATCACTGTCTGTTTTTCTTGGTGTAAAACTGAATTATTGCTTGCAGAATATCTTTCGCAATGCGTGTTGAAAGCTGAATAATGCTCCCAAACAGTTTTAGGGTTAAAGTTATGTTTCCTCCTATATTTAAAATACAGAATTAGCTTTTTGTGCATTGTATCATCTGTGCTTTCATCTTTGATCAGGCTGTGCCCAGGTGAAATTTTACCATTATACACCATCTCATCAGGTACTTTCTACTTTGGCTTCAGACCAGACATTTTTACTCAAAAAAGAGAAAATCTCATCCAGTTTCACCACTTTTTCTTCTATTATTCACATACCCCAATGTTTATAATTGAGTGTAGCCCTTTAAAATGGAGGGGGGTGGTGTCAGGTAAAGTAGGAAGTAGCGTGTGTGTGGCCCGGTGTGGCTGAAGAGCAGCTCTTTGTGAGAGGCAGTGTGCTGCCGTGTTTGAAAAAACAAAAAAAAAAATCAGGTCAGGCTGTAGTTCACTGTGGTTAATTTGTTTTCCTCTGCTCTGTGTGTGTGACTGGTGCGCAAATGTGCATTTGTGCAGCTGAGAGGGAACATTGCCTGCAATTTTTTGAAAATGCTGAAAGTTTAGTTCAACAATCAATGTTAGTGGCAACGTGCTCGCGATACATTGTAACAAACATTCCTGTCGGCAGTCGTGATGTATTGTTATAATCTAGTGTAATTTACGGCGGTATCTATCGTCAATCCATTAATGAAAACTAGCAGTAGATGATCTATATCTTCCTCATGCATGTAGAGAGGAAAGGTTTTCAATTTGAAGATAACGCGTACCGTGGGGGAAAATGACCGTTCGCATTTAGATATATGGACAGACTAGTCTGTTAGAACGTAGATCAAGTCAAAGTAAATCACAATCTCATACTTATTATAGATACTGACAAATTACCTGTTATATCCCTAAATGTTTTCAGTGTAGCTGAATTTCCTCTGACATGGCTCATGACGTTGATGGCTTTCAACATAAATGAGCTCGCTGTACATGAAAAAGCTCTCAACATGCGCTTTTGGGATAATTCAGGGCTCTGGCTAGCCTTTTTTCATCAGACTTTTTTTCTTTTTTTTTTTTTAGCTATAATATATTTTCATTAGCAACTTTCATTGCCAAAAAATGGGAATGACATGCCGGTCAAACTGCGGTCTACTATCATGACTAATACTCTTTCTTGTTCTTCAGGTTACATGCATATAAATAACTTTCAGACGTAAATGTGATTCAAGGAATTATATTTTTACTAATAACTGACTCTAATACACTAAGAATGACGTCATAAAAATAAAGTTTCTCAATCCTCTTCTGTACTTCTTAGTGTAGAAAATATCACTGTTCAACACAAAGTTTTTGCATGATTCCTGCCATAAAGATTCTCCTCTTTTTACTGCTCATCCATCGACGGAAACTTTTCTCAAAATCAAACAATTCTTCTTCAGCGAATCCTTTGTAAAATTCTCAAGGATACTTGGCGAGATGTTTGAGACACTCATGAGTGGAAGACCTCCATTCATTAATCACTTGAATGCGTAACCAATATTGTTGTGAAATATCATGAGATTTAACCTTCTATTAATCAACTTATTTTGATCAATATTTTACTCAAGATATTTAATGTTATTCATTTCAGTAAAACATCCGCATGTTTTTTAAATCATTGATAAAATTAGACATTTGACTTACATTGACATTTTCTCTCTTGCTTCTCACACAGTGCAGGCATTTTTTTCCTTGCTCTGCTTGCTTTGCCTCAGATTTTTTTGTTGCTCAAAAGCTTTTTTTATTCCCCCCCTCTAAAAAAAGAAAGAAATAGAACCCATGACTCCTGGATACTTTTAAACCTTTGGGACTGTATTTTTGTTTTTTGTGAATAGTCAGTTTCATCATTACGTGAGCGTGGCTTGCTAATTAGCACAAGCTTGGTGTTAGCAATAAAACTAGCTGTCAAGATCCATCCCTTGTCTACTGAGGACTATCATGGACAACTGTAGAGGATGTCAATTCTGGAATCGAAAATTTACCGTCTTGAAGTCTATCTGGATATAAATGCCAAATTGGGTAATGAAAACCACTCTACCAATGTCTCAAACTGGTGAGCAGAAGTGTGCTAACAGCCACATAGATCAACAACGAGGACAGATGTTGACTGAAAACAACAATGGATTTTCCATTATTTTCCATTTCCAAAAGTTATGACAGCAAATTGTAACCCGAGATAAATATTTTTTAACAAATAGTTTGTCATGAGAACACACACTGGCATAGTAATTGACTGGAACACTGAAGAAAGAAATGTATTTGATGGCAATCTTTGTCTTGCCAACATTTACTTGTGTTTGTTATATGTTACATGTTTGCTCAATGACTGAGGGTCTTCTAAGTGTGTTTTGCAGATTTTCTCACATTTTCTTGACCGGAAGTTGTGGATGAATGCCTGGATGGATACTTTATTCATCCTGCAGGGAAATTAGAGTTAGCAGCTTCATAGCGAAGTTTAAAACTTTTCCACATATGGTTTTCTTAGGATGAATGAAATGGTTTGTTTGCACGGTGGGAGGAGGGGGTGGCAAAGAACGCAGGGGCAAGAGTGTATTGTTGCCGTGACATTTGTGAAAGGCCAACTCGCCTTTATGTGCATATGCGCAGTGTCATATTGCAGAAAAGGCCAGGTCTGAGCAACTTTCAGTCAATCGAGACAATTCTATCAACTTATTGGCACACCTGAATCAAGTAACAGGATGGATGATAGGCTGATTATTTTTTTGTTTTTCCTTTTTTTTCTTTTTTTTTTGGGGGGGGTGGGTCACACAATCAATCAAGACTGCTTTCGATCGCGATCGATGCATTGAGCACCCCTGGTCAAAACACCGTTTTAGTGTCTAGTATAGCGATATGACGATATGTTACAGTGACGAAAATAGGTAGTTGAACACCCTGCTGTGTTGCAAGTTCTCCCACTTAGAAATCATGAAGGGGGTCTGATATTTTCATCGTAGGTGCATGTCCACTGTGAGAGATATCTAAAAAGAAAAATCCAGAAATCACAATGCATGATTTTTAAACGATTTGTGTGATACAGATGCAAATAAGTATTTGAATACCTGTCTATCAGCTTTTTTTTTTCCAGAAGTTTGCCACTGACCATTTGGATGATACACAGGAGTTGTGAGAGAGAGTTTTGTGGTCAGATGAGACCAAAATGGAACTTTTTGGTCATAATTCCACTAACCGTGTTTGAACGAAGACGAATGATGAACACCATCCCTATTGTGAAGCATGGGGGTGGGAGCATCATGCTTTGGGGATATTTTTCTGCACATGGGACAGAACAACTGCGCTGTGTTAAGGAGAGGATGACCGCGGCCATGTATTGTGAGATTTTGGGGAACAACCTTTTTCACTCAGTCAGAACATTGAAGATGGGTCGTGGCTGGGTCTTTCAACATGACAATGACCCAAAGCACACAGCCAGGAAAACCAAGGAGTGGCTCCGTAAGAAGCATATCAAGGTTCTGGTGTGGGCTAGCCAGTCTCCAGACCTAAACCCAACAGAAAATCTTTGGAGGGAGCTGAATCTCTGTGTTTCTCAACGACAGCCCAGAAACCTGTCTGATCTAGAGAAGATCAGTATGTAGGAGTGGGCCAAAATACCTCCTGCAGTGTGTACAAACCTGGTGAACAGCTACAGGAAACGTTTGATCTCTGTAATTGCAAATAAAGGCTACAGTACCAAATATTAACATTGATTTTTCTCAGGTGTTCAAATACTTATTTTTAGCTGTATCACACAAATAAAACGTTAAAAAAAATCATACATTGTGATTTCTGGATTTCTCTTTTTCGATTATTTCTCTCACAGTGGACATGCACCTATGATGAAAATTTCAGAGCCCT
The DNA here is from genome assembly GCF_019802595.1 of Syngnathoides biaculeatus. Taxonomy (NCBI): domain Eukaryota; kingdom Metazoa; phylum Chordata; class Actinopteri; order Syngnathiformes; family Syngnathidae; genus Syngnathoides; species Syngnathoides biaculeatus. Next base: position 28,600,665 of record NC_084651.1, on the reverse strand, counting down.
TCTAAGTGGGAGAACTTGGAATATAGCAGCGTGTTCAAATACTTATTTTCTTCACTGCATGTTCAAAGTAAAAAAAAATCCCAGACTCCTTTTAAGAGGATTGTAAAAAGAAAAATACATTCATGGATATTGGTCTCCTTTCATTGAAATTTGCCAGTTTGAGCTAAAAATATGGAGATTTACATGAAGCTGAAAGATCCAACAAATTTTTCCTTTGGGGGCGGCAGAGTTTCCAATGCCATACTGCTTCGTACTCCTTCAGTGCTTGCTGCCAGATCCATTCCACACATCCACAATAAAAACATGTATTTTCTGATCATTCTGGCCCGAGGTTTCTTCTGTGATCTTGGGACCTGCTTTGGAAAAGTCACAGAAGTTGTCCAGACCAGAAAAAACACATCAGCGGCTCCTGCTGAGAAGTAATTGCTCTTTTACTTCATTACAATGATCTACTTTTAGCAGTTATTGCTAATCAACTTTCTTTTGCCAGACTGCGACCTTGACCTCTAGGCATTGTTTTTGCCAGTCCATTTAAAAGCTAGTGGGGTTTTAAGTCTAGTTTACCAGTCAAACAACAGTCACATTACCTCACACATCTCCTATAGAGCTCGTTGACCTACGTCATCAAATCATGTTACTGGCCGGAAGTGCCACTCAAACAAACCATTCTTCAATGCAAAGTCGGTTGGAGACGACGCGAAAATACATTTTATAGCATGACGCCCGGAGTTTTGTCCGATACCGTTAAACATTCAGAAGGTGATAATAAACGAAGTTACGTAGAAAAATGAGAGACCCTTGGCATAAGTACCCATATTTAATGCCGAAGTCGATGTTTTCGCCAATAAGAAATTGGACTATTAACCAGCTTCCGCTTGTCTTGGACAACTGGATTTACACATGTATCTGAGTATGTCGTCGATGTACACGTAAGAGTTTGAAAGCGAAGAAACATAATCATTCCTGGATCTGTTCTCAATCAAGAATAAACAGTGATAGAACCATTCAGATGTTTTCAATACAATTACCAATATTTAAATAAATGACCCCTGGTTTTACACAAACTCATTCATTAACTATGATTGGGGGAGAAAAAAAAGACAGCAAGTTGGCTCCTCTGACTACGAAGCGTGTTTGGGCCACATCTTAAACCTCAGTAAACCTCTCCGTGATGGGCATTTTTTTTTTTTTTTTAAATATGCATTGTTCTCAAATTAGTCCTGTGCGTATTTTTAAAAAAGGAAATAAACCGCTGGAATAGGCTTCAGCCTCTGTACACAGAAGCGTTTTGCGGCCGCACGTTGAACATCAGTAAACCTCTGTCTGACCGATGATTTTTTTTTTTTTTTTAATCTTTTTATTTATTTATTTATTTATTTTTAAAATACGCATTGGACTCATTTGAGAACAATGCATATTAGAAAAAGAAAAAAGTCTTTTGGGGAGAGGTTTACCGAAGATTAATGTGTGACTGCAACACGCTTCGTGTACGTTGGAGATAGCCCCTTAGTTTTTTTTTTTTAACACATTGTTCTCAAATGAGCCAACTTGGCATGATAAATACTTCTTAGGAATTTGAGATTGAGAAGAAGTCCTACCAGACGTGAAGTAATCGCTATGCAGTCGTGTGAATTTGATTAGGCAACATCCTCCGGTTCAATGTCCCCCACACTGTCGAGCAGCTCTTTTTGACCGGCAATATGGCGCTGTGAAAATGGTGACGTCGCGTGCATGAGCTCTATTGGATTTCCCGGGTATGGTATGAACACTAGATAAGCCAGTCCGAGTGATTATCGTGCCTACGTGGTAGCTGTTTAAATTTAGACTAAAAAAAACAACTGTGTTCATATATTGCAGTATTTGTCTGGCACTATCTGCAGAAATGTGGATATTTGTGCGTGTGTGTCTGTGCATGAATATATATATATATATATATATACACACACACACACACTCAGTAGTGAGTCGGTTCTCGACCACAATCCGTTCTCGGCCGCTCGAGAAATGAAAGTTCGAAATCCGAAGCACGTTTTCCCATTACAATTAATGGAAAATGAAATAATGCGTTCCAAGCCTGTTTTTTTTTAAGCTTTTTTTTTTTTTTTGCTTTTCCTGATAATAAACTGCATAGTAGAAATACATGTATTGTTCAAATACTTTATATAACTAAACTATTTAAGAAATATATATTTTTTACCTAAAATGTATGCTTTCGTAGTAGACTATCCTGGGGTGGGAGTACATTGCCGTATCTGTAGCAACTCGGCCCCCAGCCTTGCAGAATAACTTTTAACAAGCAATAATGAAGGTGGGTGGGGTGGGGGACAAAGACACATTTTTATTTGCACAGAAAGTAACATGTACAAAAAAATTTAACTTGTACTAGAGGTGTAGGGTTAATGGACCAAAAGTAAATAGCAATGCAAAACAATCAGTTTCTTTTGGCTTGTCCCGTTAAGGGTCCCCACAGCGTGACATCTCAGATGAACGGTCATATTTGTTTTGCATAGTTTATACGCCGGATGCTCTTCCTGACGGAACACCTCTTGAAGATTGGAGACCCTAGTGGGATACAAACTAACGATCCCTGGTTTACCAAACCAATGCTCTAACCACTGAGATATGGGGCCTCCAAATGGATCCATTGGCCAGGAATCAACCCCAGGTCAACTGTTTGGAAGGCAGCCATGCTAACTACTATATCACCAATGCTGTAAATGTAAAACAATCAACTGTTTAAAATGTTTTACGCGCGGGTGACTCGCCCATTTTTCACAAAGAACAAATTTTTCGCTTGTTTCTGCTGTCTTTTAAGCACTTTTCTCAAGTGGCTCATAACATTAAAATTTTGCAGTGCTCTGCAGCATTCAACTTTATTTAGGTGATTAAGTTTGACAAAATTATTGGATGTCGTTCCATTTGGCGCAGATAGCTTTTATATCGGCACTTGAGACTTCCTTCCTGCCTTCAGCCTCATCAGATGACATCTCCAACGTCTTCTGCTCCTCCTGAAGGTGCATGAGTTCTTCAGGAGTTAGCTCGACGCGGTGCTCCTCCAGCAGGTCCTCAACATCATCGGTGTCCAGCTCCAAACCAAGATTTTGGCCCATTGTCACGAATTCATGGATGAGTTGACAATCCTGTGGAGACCACATGTCGTCACCAGCAGCTGTTGAAGGGACTGCAACAGCTGCAAGACCTTTGATGTTGCGCTCAGTAACACATTCAGGCCACAATTTCTTCCATGCAGAGTTCATGGTCCTCTGTGTAACTTTGCTCCAAGCTTTGTCGATGATGGTGATGCATTGGTAAATGTTGAAATGATTTTTCTAAAAATCACAAAGGGTTAGCTGAGTGTCACTCATCACCTTGAAACATTATTGGAACAAACATTTTGTATACAATTTCTTGAAATTGGCAATGACTTGCTGGTCCATGGGCTAAATCAAGGGCGTCGTGTTGGGAAGAAGAAACTTTACTTTGATTAATTCAAATTCATATAAGTCGTCCTCCAAACCTGGAGCGTGTACAGGCGCATTGTCAATAGCAGAAGGCAACATAATGGCGAGTTTTTCTCCTCCAAGTAGGCTTTCACGGTTGGGGTAAACACCTCATGCACCCACTCGGTACAAAATTGCTGGGTCAGCCAAGCCCAGGAGTTGGGCCTACACATAGGCAATATATGCTTCATAATGTTATTCTGCTTGAATGCATGGAGATTCTCAGAATGGTACACTCGCAGCGGCTTGATCTTGCAATCACCGCTAGCATTACCACGTGAAAGAAGCGTAAACATGTCCTTCATAGACTTCGACTTTTCCTGCTGCATGATGTGGGTCCTTTGTGGCATTTTCTTCCAGAATAGGCCCGTTTCGTCAGAGTTGAAAACTTGTTGGGGAAGGTAGTCCTCGGCCTTGACGAAACGCGCAAACTCTGCTTTGAACTTTTCTGCGGCTGCCTGGTCCAAACTTGCAGCCTCTCCATGGCGAACAACGGAGTGTATTCCATTTCTTTTGCGGAATTTTTCGAACTATTCTTGACTTGCTTTGAATTCAAAGCCCTCAGGAACTAGAATAGGGTCTTTTTTTTTTTTTTTAAACCTGTGTACACATTTCAAGCTTTGGCGCAAATCCCTTCCTCGCCAACACTATCCCCAACTAACTGCTGCTCGTTTATGAAAATAAGAAGCAACTTTAAACTTCCAAGATCTGTGGCCTCTGCTTGCTCAACACGGTTGCTCCTTTAGCAACATCACTTGCTTTGAAGGTATCCTTGTGTTTCAGAATGGTGCTGATCATCAATTTCGCCATGCCCTATTCCCTCAAAAGCTCAGAAAATCGCACACCAGATTTGTATTTGGCTATCAATTCCTTCTTAAAGTTGACAATTTAACGCACCACTTTCCTTTTTTCAGCACCAGCAGTTCAATTTGGCTTCTTTGGAGCTATGATTGGAGATTAATCTTACTCGATAGGAAGAAAAAAAAGTCACTAACGGGACACGTCCGCATGCAGAGGCTGCGTTATACACAAAGAGCTTCGTGTGTCTTTTCACGTGAAATGAGTCACATGACTTTTGTTTATGACACCTACTGAATGGCACACCACACTACAACTCTCATTTTTTAGTAATCTTTTTGTGAATATTGGCTTGGTTATAAGGGTCTTACGGCCTTTTCATCATGGTATTTCATTGTGTGGCTTATGGTTGTAAGAACGGCCAGAAAAAGGGGTCTTCAGGTATTATTTACCATTTGCTGGGCATTCAGTTAATTTACTGTGGAATCCTCTGCACTTTTTACATATCCTTACGGAGGTCTTTGGGCTATCAATATGCCTACTAGCACCCACAGTGAAACTTTGCTTTTCAGGTTTGCAGTGGATAACGTGAACCTCCTGGCTGTTGCTCGTCATAGCCTTTTGCTCCACTTTTGCCAACTCGTGGGTGCAGCCTGTGTCGATTTGCTTTTTTTTTTTTTTCTCTCTCTCTCTCGAGTGTGCGCTCCGGCCTCTGCCCGAATAACTTTTCGCCCACACTTTGTTACTTTGAGTTTGTAACGAAAAGTATGCGGTCTCTGATCACCTCATCGCTGTTTGTGTAGTTAGTTTTTAACCAACAGCTTGAGTTCTGTCACAAAGTGCTCACATGACTCAGTTACCCTGCGCCTTCTCGTGTATTGGGCAATACGGAATTTGCTTTCGGAGTGAGATTGTCAGAGAAATTTTTGTAATAAGTTTTTAGCAACTTATCTTGTCTCTGGTCAGTGTCCACGTATTGCTGACATCCAGTCCTTTATCGCCGATCTACAGGAGGAGGAAACTGCACTTTTCCTCTTAAGCTTAAAGCGGTCCCGTGAACATGAGTTTGGCATGTTGCTTGAATCTCTGCCATGCATCTGGTAAATTGGATAAGTTGGAACACTGAACGCCTCATCGTTGTCTTTGTATTTTTTTTTTCCCGTGAGTATTTTTTTTCGTGAGTCTGTTATACTACAATCTCTCTGACATGTTATGATCTTGCTGTTGTGTTATTGAATAACATAGACATGAGTCCAACTGTACTTTTTAACATGGGTGATATTTATTTTGGCGCCCCCCCCGACAACCTCAAGCTCACTTCCTTATCGTCTTGTCTCGTCGCGCCCCGCTGACGTTGACAGTCACAATCACACCACACTTGCTATATACGAGAAGTACTAAAGATCACTCTAATAATGAGATGATACTCTCAAGTTTCACGTGGCTTCTGTCTTTATTCCTCACGCCAGCACAAGTGCCTCTGGTTACTTTCAAGGTTGGACTTTCAAGATAAAAGATCAAACAATAACCGGAACTAAAAAATTAAAGTATACACTTATCGCTTCCTAGCCATCACATGTAGACACGATCTTGCCGTCCAAAATGGCGTTGTAAACAAAATCACGTAGTTGGTGTGACATCAAGGAAAAGTATCAACTGGTTGCTTTGTGCGCGTTACGTTGTTTCCAGGTTTTTCATTGTGGGTCAGCTGGTCGGGGCGTTTGAGAACCAACTTTTGTTTGAAAACAGAAGCAAAAAAAAAGTGACTGTTGCCAGCGACTCCTGTGCTAGAGTAGTGGCAGGGTTCGCACGCGGCCCTAAAAGTCCCTAAAAAAACCCTAAATTTTTGAAGGTGCATTTCGGGGATCCTAAAAGTCCTTAAAATCCGCGGAAACCCGTCAAGCCCCAAAAACGGCCTTAAATAAAAAAAAATCAAAGGGAGGACCTCTACCGCCAAAATTATCCCTAAAAAAATTAATCTATTTAATTTAATTGAAAAAATAGCGCAATGTGGAGTACCGGAACCAGAAGAAATGATTGGACATTTTAACTGATTTCAAAAGTCCGATTAAGGTTTCGGTTTTAAAAAAAAAAAAAAAAACGAAAACCGGTTATAACCGGTTGCGATCCCTAATGCGCACCTACAGTTATCCAGCCAGAAGTCAGGCTTTATGAACGTAGTTCAATATACGAAGACAGACTCGTTAAAGGCAGAGATCGTGTGGACTTTAAAAGTCATCTGCAGCCATTACAGTTACAAATCTTGTGAAAATAATTCGAAAGTGTTTGCAGTCATGTTCCCAGACAGTGACATTGCTAAAAACTACCACTGTGGGGAAAGGATAACTTCGTACCTGGCTACATTTGGGATCGCTTCCCACTTTTCATCTCTACTGCCTCAAAGCCAAAAAACCCAGAATAGAGACTGACGTATCAACGCTTATTGAGAAGGCTGACAGGCTGTGTGAGGAGGCAGAAGAAAAGAGGAATCTTAGGTTTATCACAGAGGCCAATGCACTCAGAGGCAGAGCAAAGGACAAGAGAGCCACTTTGGCACCTCTGCAGCAACAAATAGAGGTGGCACTGGGTAGGCTCAAGGAGCTCGAGTAGGGGTGCTGAAACAGACATCAGTAGAAGACATTTGTGTATATAGATGCAATTGTAGTTAGAATCTGTTTTTCTGTATACTGTTATGTGAAGACGTTGACAATGGTCATATCAATGAGAACTTCCACAAGGGAGCGACAGGTGATCACTGTCACAGGTACTGAGATACTGGAACGTTTGATGAACCAAGAACGGTTGATGGCACCATTGGGTGAGTCTTTTTTCCTTACTCTTGATTTCCCACGATGGCCCTAAATTTTTCGTGTCGGCCAAAAAAAATTTCCGTGTCAGCCCTAAATTTTTCATGTCAGCCCCTAAGAATGCCCCTAAAAAGCCCTTAAATATTTTTGGTCAGACTGAGTATGAACCCTGAGTGAGTGGGGGTTAAATGTGCTGATTTTATGTAAACAGGCACCACATACGCGCACACACACCACCAAACACCAACCTGTTGAGAAGGGTATGCACGCGGTGTGGAGTCTCCCCCACATTTCTCATCCTTATGCATCCTCTCTGCTGACGTGAGATTCATTTTTAAATTATGGATGAGTCATGGGTGAAAATTGCATTATTATGCAAGAGTGTATTTGCAAATGTAGACATTTGCTCATATTAACTATTCGCAAGTTGTGAGCTGTGGCACCATTTTTACACATCCAGTACATGAGGCAAAGTTTGGAGGTGAATCCACATTGTACGCACATACTGTATTGTTGCACCAAACCTCAGTCCAAATGTGTGCTGAACCGTGGAGAAGGACCAATGATGATCTGTTGTCTGTCTTGTGCTTTTTTTTTTTTTTTTTTTGTGTGTGTTCTTGTTACCCACCATCCTGATGGATGAATTAAAAGAAAGTGGAAATACGGTGCTTTGCATGAACAGTTTATCCAATAGGTCATGTAATATGTACCCTATTTTGACAATATGTTAAATCCTCTCATTTAAGTGTTTTGAGAAGATTATTGACAATTATGAATTTTCAGGGGCGCTACCATTTTCGCGAGTTGCACGACCCATGTGCGGTGGATGTGAGTTGTATCGTGCCGCAACAAAGGCTCGATTAGATGGGACACCATTTATGCCCAGCGCCTATATCTCGTATTTATCCTCATCTGATGATTACCTTGTGGTATTTATGAAGTCAAAATAAAAAAAATATAAAATATACACTGCTTTTAATTTGAGTATGCATTTCAGCAGTGCATGCAAAAGGGAGTAATAACTTATGTTCAGTTTTGCCATTTTGGACTCGTGTTTAGCGAGACATTTTATCAGGTGACCACTGAGAAAAATGAAATCCATGTCTTTCCAGGTTGTAACCCTTTGGTATCGAGCTCCTGAGGTTCTCTTGGGCTCGCCCCGATATTCTACTCCTGTTGATATTTGGAGCGCTGGCACCATCTTTGCTGAACTCGCTACCAAGAAGCCACTGTTCCAAGGAGATTCTGAAATAGACCAATTATTCAGAATCTTCAGGTATTGTTTTTGTTTTTGAAATTCAAAGCACCACGCAGAAGAATTGTAATTTTTCTAAACTGGATGATTAAATTGTCCATGAATTCATTATCCGAGCCACTTATTCTCACAAGTCACGTAAGTGCTCAGGCCTAGCCCAGCTAAGAATTGTAATTTAAACTCCTGTAAATCTGTCCTTTGTGTGTGTGTGTGGTGTGTGTGTGTGTGTGTGGTGTGTGTGTGTGTGTGTGTGTGTGTGTGTGTGTGTGTGTGTGTGTGTATAAATTTTTTTTTTTTTTGGTTTGTTAAAAGGACATTGGGAACCCCAGATAATGTTGTTTGGCCTGATGTAGAAAGCCTACCTGACTACAAAAGCACTTTTCCAAAATGGAAGCCTGGCAACCTGTCATCATTGGTGAAAAACCTGGATAAGAATGGTTTTGACTTGCTGGCGGTAAGATTATTTCTTCATTTATCAGGAGTGTTTTCTATCTATTGAATTGACCACTCTGCCAATTGAGAATGTCAACAGGAATGCAGTCCCTCACATTTGAAAAATGTATTTGTGTTGTCCACCAGTCATGCCCAGGGATATAAAGTTGTGTGTGTGATTAGGGATGGAATCTCAAGACCTTAAAATAACTTACTGAGTTGTTATACTCGAGTATGTAGTTGTTACCTCATACCATAATCATAATTTATTGACACTGCACAGCCTGAGACAGACATTTTTAAAGAGCTTAATAGACATTAAATTTCAAAAATAAATATTCATACAATCAATTTTATTTCATCAATGTATTGTTCTATTGCCTAATTTACAGCGCGATCTATTGTCAGTCCATTGATGAAAGCTTGCAGTAGATTATATCTAGCATATTTCTCTGCCACACCGAACTGGCGCATGCAGTACCATATTTCCTCTCTTGGTACTCTGTCATAGACTTTCTCTAGGTCTACAAACAAAATGTATCTCCTTCTGACCTTCTCTGTACTTTTCCACGAGAATCCTCAAGTCAAATAATGCATCTGTGGTACTCTTTCTAGGCATGAAACCATACTGTAGCTCGCAGATACAGTACTTACTTCTGTCGTGACTCTCTTCTACTCTTTCCCATAACTTCATTGTATGAATCCTTTTCTTTATTCCTCTGTAGTTACCAGAGGTCTGAACATTGCCTTTGTTCTTAGAAATAGGAACTAGCACACTCTTCCTCCATTCTTCTGGCATCCTCTCCCCCGCGAGTATTCTATTGAATGAGTTGGTCAAAAACTCCACCGCCACCTCTCCAAATTGCTTCCATACCTCCACTGGTATGTCATTTGGACCAACTGTCTTTCCATTTTTCATTCTATTCATTGCCTTTCTAACTTCCCCCTTACTAATCATTGCCACTTCCCGGTCATTCGCACTTGCCTTTTCTACGCTACCTTCTATCCCATTTTTTTCATCATTAACTTCTCAATGTACTCTTTCCATCTACTGAGCACACTACTGGCACCAGTCAACATATTTCCATCGCTATCCTTAATCACATTTACCTACTTCACATCCTTTCTATCTGTCTGGCCAACCTGTAGAGATACTTTTCTCCTCCTTTCGTATCCAACCTTTACATGTCATCAGATGCCTCTTGTTTAGCCTTCGCCACCTCTACCTTTTCCCTAAGTCGCATCTCAATGTACTCCTTTCGCCTCTCCTCAGTCCTCTCCATGTCCCACTTCTTCTTCGCTAATCTTTCCTTGAATGACTTCCTGTATTTTGGGGTTGCACCACCAAATCTCCTTCTCCCCTTTCCTACCAGAAGGCACCCCAAGTACTTTCCTGCCTGCCTCTCTGAGTACATGGGCAGTAGTATTCCAGTCTTCTGGGAGCTCTTCCTGTCCATCTAGGGCCTGTCTCACTTCTTTCCGAAAGGCCACACAACATTGTTCCTTTCTCAACTTCCACCACCTGATTCTCTGCTCTACCTTTGTCTTCTTAATTTTACTACCTGCTACCAGAGTCATGGTACACAACACCATCCTATGCTGTCAAGCTACACTCTCCCCCACCACTACCTTACAATCAGTAACCTCCTTCAGATCACATCTGCACAAAATATAATCCACCTGTTTGCTTCTACCTCCGCTCTTGTAGGTCACTCCATGTTTCTGTCTCTTCTGGAAATAAGTGTTCACCATTGCCAATACAATCCTTTTTGCGAAGTCCAGCACCATCTGACCCTCAAGGTTCCTTTACTCAATGCCATACTTACCCATCAGTTTTTCATCGCCCATTTCCTTCACCAACATGTCCGTTGAAATTTGCACCAATCACAACTCTCTCTGAGTACACTACATGCACGAGACTTGTGAAAGGGTTAAGACATCGAACAATTATGGGCCAGTCATCTTGAATATTTAATCGGGGCCCTTGTTCTCCTCGTCTGTCTGTCTGGGGATTCTGTTGTTGGTTTTAAAAGATCCACATATCGTCTAAATATGGCTTGAAACAATATGGTAAAATTGTCCCAGTTGCTTCACTTGCTCCTGAGATGGCTTCTTCCTCAAAAAGACCTCCAGTCTCAAAAGGGCTGTCAGAAAAATCTAACAATCGCTCTCATTCATCTGCCATCGCTTTTGCCACAGCGTGTTTTCAATGCCAGGGATCCATTGTGATGTCTGGACATGACATCACAGACAAATATGGCCGCCACTGGGATGCGCTTTGTCGAGTCAGATTTACGCAACTTTTTCCTTTAATAAAACGCTCCCAGCTCACTTTTTTCCGACTGGTATTGTCATCAAAGTGAGAAATATTTGTAGTTTTGATAATACCGATTTTTAAAATGTGATTTTTGGTGTCTTTAAATTGTTGGACGATTTGTTCTAGCACCTGTTCACAAAGTAGTGATCCTCCCCCCATCCAACAGGTGAGGCGGGTGGTCCTCTTTTTTTTTTTTTTTTTTTTTTTTTTTTTTTTTTTTTTTTTAAATACCAAATCATGGCACTCACCTGTTTCCAATTATCAATTACACTAACACGTTTCCATTTAATAAACAGGCATTTGTCGAGCATTCCTCAACCTTTGTCTTTTGTTGGACCTCTGCCAGGTTTTTGAAGCATGTTGTAGGCATCAAAATAAAAATGAGAGAATATCTGCAAACAGGAAGAGGCTAAGCATGGATCCCTGATGCAGTCCCACATCCCTTTTAAATTCTTCTGACACACCACACACTTCTGAAGACCTCACTGCTGTTCTGCTGCTCTCATACATGTCCTGTATGATTGTAATATATTTCTCCGCCACACCAGACTTGCGCATGCAGTACCACAGTTCCTCTCTTGGTACTCTGTCAAAGGCTTTCTCTAGGTTTACAAAGACACAATGTATCTCCTTCTTACCTTCTCTGTACTTTTCGATGAGAGTAAATAGTTAAAAAAATCATACATTGTGATTTCTGGATTTTTCTTTTTAAATGATCTCTCTCACAGTGGACATGCACCTACGATGAAAATTTCAGACCCCTCCATGATTTCTAAGTGGGAGAACTTGCAATACAGCAGGGTGTTCAAATACTTATTTTCTTCACTGTAGATATGGACAAACTAACATGAGAACTTAGATTGTTTATCAAAGATGAAGTAAATCACAATCTCATACTTAATATACTTACTGAAACATCACCTGTTATATTCCAGAAATCTTTTCAATGTAACTCAGGGGTGCCCAGATTTTTTTCCCCTCAAGATCTACTTTTCAAGCAGCAAACCTCTCACAATTGAACAGCGGGGGGTGGGGGGTTGTATACACGCATCAATTGCCGTAAATAGGAGGCCGGCTTGCCAGAACATACCTTTATGTGCGTGCGTGCGCTCGACATGTTGGCCACATCTGAATCAAAAGCATTCAAAAAATAAAAAATAAGCTATCAAAGTACATAATGTAAAGAATAACAAAAAAAATGTTAATTTACCTTTGGCATTGCGTGACTTTGCGAAAAGAAGTGTCACAAGCAAAAGGCATCATGGGGGACGGAGGAGGAGGCAAATGTTTGACAGCTGAGAGAAAACATACATAGGAATGTACGCACACCACTTAATTCCACTGAAGTTTATTAATGAACTGAATTGCACTGCGAGCGCATTTACATTGAAAGTCATCAACATCATGAGCCATGTCAAAGGAAATTCAGTTACACTGAAAACATTTATGGGATATAACAGGTAATCTTTCAGTATCTAATAAGTATGGGCTTGTGATTTACTTTGACTTTTTCTAAGTTCCAACGTTAGACTAGTCTGTCCATATATCTAAATCCGCACGGTCGTTTTCCCCATGGTACACGTTATTTCGAAGTTGAAAACTTTCCCCCCGATGTAGATCTAACTGCTAGCTTTCATCAATGGATTGACAATAGATACTGCCATAAATTAAGCGAGAATATAACAATACATCACAATTGCTGAATGTTTGTTACAATGTATTGCTAGCTTGTTGCCACTAACGCCAATTATGTTGAACTAAACTTTCAGCATGAAAATAACATTGTGGGTATAGATCGCTCATGTTTATTCCTTGACACGCCAGTGCATTGAACTTTTCTTCAGAAAGTTTGTCAGATCAAGAATTTTTATTGATGAAAAATTTTAAATGTTTTATATCATGTTCTAATATCAGTTGAAATCAATTTGAGTTTGAAATTTGCATTTGTTTATTTTATTTTTAATTTACAGTTTTGTTATATTAATCCATTCAGGTTTTTTAAGGTCTTGAGATTCCATCCCCAATCACACCCGCAACTTTGGACCAAACCCGGAACTTTATCTGCGAGCATGACTGACCACACTCGTACATTTTTCAAATGTGAGTGACTGGTGTGTGTGTGTATATATAGTGTTCTCTTGATTCATGTGGAGGTTACGTCCCCAAAAATACACGTGAAATTGCTGTTTTTTAAAAAAATATATATATTTTTTTCATTTACAGGATTTTTTCTCTATAGTGTTTATGTTGAGGTTTTTTTTTAATTTTTTCATTCAGTGTTTTTTTTTTTTTTTTTTTTTTGTCGTTGTTTTAAGGCTGTCAAACCCCGAACCACACACTAAGCTTATTCTCAGACAGGCAATAACATTTTCTCACTTGTCTGTTTACACTCTCAACATTCATACATTTAAAAACGTTCACAGTTGTGCAAGTCTTCTTCATTTAGAGCAGTTAAAAATACGCCCCACATTATGTTAAGATCCTACAGAGTGCCCTAACTTCTTCGTGGTTCACAGGTATACCCGGTATAGACACAATTGTGCAAAATGGGATGCCAGGAAGATGTGACGGCGATAGCTGATGAGAGAGTAGCTCTATTACAAACATAAACTAAGATACACGATGTATACGTAAGGTGGAATTTGGGGAATCCTTTCCTTTCTAACTCGACAATATTTTTCAGAAGAGGATTTTCGTAACCTGATTTTTTTTTTTTTGTTACTAGAGACGTTCGGAAGGAGAGGTATCACTGTGTGTGATGTATGTATGTGTGCTTGGGGGGTGTGTATGTCTGTGTATATGCATATGGATATAAGTGTATATATAGGTGTATATATGTACAAATGCATATACAATAAAGAAAAGTATTTGAACACTCTGCTGTATTGCAAGTTCTCCCACTTAGAGATCATGGAGGGGTTTGAAATTTTCATCGTAGGTGCATGTCCACTGTGAGAGAGATAATCTAAGAAAAATCCAGAAATCACAATGTATCTTTTTGAACGATTTGTTTAATACAGCTGCAAATAAGTATTTGAACACCTGTCTATCAGCTAGAATTCTGTCTCTCAAAGACCTGTTAGTCCGCCTTTAAAAGTCCATCTCCACTCCATGTATTATCCTGAATCAGATTCACCTGTGTTAGTTGTCGTTAGCTGCATAAAGACACCTGTCCACCCCATACAATCAGTAAGACTCAAACTTGTAACATGGCCAAGACCAAAGAGCTGTCCAAAAACACCAGAGATAAAATTGTACAACTTCACACTTCTGGAAAGGGCTGTGGAGAAATTGCCAAGCAGCTTGGTGGAAAAAAGGTCCAGTAAGGGAGCAATCATTAGAAAATGGAAGCAGCTAAACATGACGGTCAATCTCAATCGGAGTGGAGCCCCATTCAAGATATCATCTTGTGGGGTATCAATGATTCTTAGAAAGGTGAGGAATCAGCCCATGACTACACAACAGGACTTGGTCAATGACCTGAAAAGAGCTGGGACCACCGTTTCCAAGGGGACTGACTGTTGGTAATACAAAACCATTTGGATGATACAGAGGAGTCACAGGACATGGTTTTGTGGTCAGATGAGACCAAAATGGAACTTTTTGGTCATAATTCCACGAACTGTGTTTGGAGGAAGACGAATGATGAGTTCCATCCCAAGAACACCATATCGACTGTGAAGCATGGGGGTGGTAGCATCATGTTTTGGGGGTGTTTTTCCTGCAGATGGGACAGGACGACTGCAGTGTATTGAGGACAGAATGACGGCGTCCATGTATTGTGAGATTTTTGGGAACAACCTCTTTCCCTCAGTCAGAGCATTTAAGATGGTTCGTGGCTGGGTCTTTCAACATGAAAATGACCCAAAGCACACTGGCCAGGACAACCAAGGAGTAGCTTCGTAAGAATCATATCAAGGTTCTGCCATGGCCTAGCCAGTCTCCAGACCTAGATTGGCAACACTCGTCGTGAAATTAATCACAGCTTTGATAGCGGAAAACAGCATTGATATCTGTTTACGGCATTGCTACCTGTTTGCATTAAATTTGGTGTTTATAATAACACCAACATTCCGATTTCCGTCAGCATTTTGGCGGTATTTCATCGGTATTTTCACTCTGTTAACGTTTCATAGAGAAGCATTCTGTTTACTACGGCATAGATATAACTTATAGACATACTTACACATACGTTATCGAGCGGTCTGCGCATTTTCATGTGTGGCGAAAGTCTTGGAGTGAAAAGATGATCGTGCCAGGGAAATGGATAAAAACCACGGGGTAAAAAAAAAAATTTCAGATGGGTATGGCGTGAAAAAAAGGTCAACTGTGCAGATAGGAACGAAAACTGTATCAACATGTTTAACTGAGCACATACAAAAAGTGGACGTTCCTGGCAAAGTGCACGTTTTAGGCTAGTTGTCTGACCTGTTCATTGCTTCAGAAAGCAATAAAGTATGAACGGTCTCTGCCCCCAATGTTTTGAAAATGCTGCAAGTTTAGTTCAACATAATTGGGTTAGTGGCAACAAGCTAGCGATACATTGTAAAATACATTCCTGTTGGCAGTTGTGATGTATCGTTATAATGTAGTGTAATTTACTGCGGTATCGATATTTTCAATCCAGTAATGAAAGCTAGCAGTAGATGATGTATATCTTCCTAAAGCATGTAGAGAGGAAAACTTTTAAACTTCACGATAACTCGACGTATTGGCCACAACTGAATCAAGCGGCAAGGTGGATGATAGTTTAACATCTTTTTGGTTTTTTTTTTTTTGTTTTTTTTTGGGGGGGGGGCACGCTGTCACACGATCAACCAAAGCTACCTCGCAATGGACACATTGAGCACGCCTGGTGTAACTGAATTTCCTTTGACATGGCTCATTATGTTGATGACTTTCAACGTAAATGCGCTTGCAGTATGTGAAGAAACTCTGAACAATGCGCGTTTGGCATCACTTCTGGACATGCTCAGTACGGTTTACTTGCATTTCCTGTTTCCGGGTGAAGACTGATTGTTTAGGAGCAGGCTTGTTTTGTTAACGTTTATGACATGTAAATTAATGTCAAGACTACACAAAATAAGAGATGTCTTTCAATATCTATTTTTTTGTCCTAAATTTTACCCGCGTGACTTTACGTGCTCGACTGTGCAGATTTGAGAGCGCGAAGCCACGCGAGCATGGTCGCGCACGTTAAATGTGACTAAACTAAGCCAACTATGTACTATAAATTTGAAAGGTCGCTTGCAGGTCGTCTGTTTTTCTTGGTGTAAAACTGAATTATTGCTTGCAGAATATCTTTAGCAATGCATGTTGAAAGCTAAATGATGCTTCCAAACAGTTTTAAGGTTGTTATGTTGTCTCCTATATTTAAAATACAGAATTAGCTTTTTGTGCACTATATTGTCTGTGCTTTCATGCTCAATCAGGCTGTGTGCCAAGGTGAAATTTTAAAATTAGACATCTCATCCTATACTTTCTACTTTGGCTTCAAACCAGACCTTTTTTACTCAGAAAAGAAAATCTCGTACAGTTCCACCACTTTTTCTTATATTATTCACATACACCGACATTCATTAAAGCAACAGCACTTATTCTTTTTTTTCTTTTCTTTTTTTCCCCACTTTTACCATTATTATCGAGAGTAAACACAAGCAGCATGCTCTCCGTAGCCCAGACTGTTTGGGTGGATGTTTGTAATTCTGTGTACCGCTTTAAGAGCGAAAGGGGGGTAAATGAGCAGGAGACGTTTGCTTCTGTGTTTAAAAAAAAAAAAATAAAAAAAAGTCAGGCTGGCTCACACAGCTTGATTGGTTTTCATGTGCACTAAGAACGTCTATGGATTTCTACTCGTAACAAATTTTACGCGTGTGATTTTTCGTGCTCGACTGTGCAGACTTGCAAGTGCGAAGGGCATTGTGAATATTCTACTCCAGTTCAATGTCCCCCACACTGTCTAGCTGCTCATTTTGACCAGCAATATGGCGCCGTGAATATGGTGACGTCACATGCACAAGCTTTATATCAAATGCTTAGAAATTGTGAACATTTTAGGCTAGCTGTCTGACCGGTTCATTGCTTCAGAAAGCAATAAACTCAATGTGGGTTTGAGGTCAAGGGTTTGTGTGTGTGTGGCACAGACAGTAATGTTTTCTTCTTTCATTTACAGAAAATGTTGGCCTACAATCCTGCCAAAAGGATCTCAGCACGTGAGGCCATGACCCATGCTTATTTTGATGATTTGGACAAATCAACCTTACCTGCAGCCAACATCAAGAAAATATAACACCTGCCTGAGTTTCAAACCACTATGAATACTCATCTTGTAAATACTTTTGTGTGGCCGTGGTAACCCTTTTAAGTGTTTGTCATTATTTTCAATAAAGTGATGCATATTCTCACAGAACCTTCAGCCTAATGTTTTATCTGTGGTTGGTGGATACAGTAACCACCGGTTGGCAGACCCAGTCATGGGCATTTGTTACCGGGCTGCAGAGAAAGTGACCGATTTGTATAATTTCTGTTGTATTGCAATTTGTGTGTCAGTTTCTTTTATTTGAAAAATTGATCGGATCTTCTTCGCCGCAATGTCTTAATTGACATGTAAGACTGCACAGACCGCTTTCTGTTTCCGGAGCAAGCAGACTCGAACGCTTCAATTTACAGTCCCAGCAGGCTGACTGAAACTGCGGCAAAGCTCCAAGAACGAACCATTTCATAAACTTTTAAGATTTTTTTGAATTAAATGTTCACGAATGAAACAACACTATCAGGAATCCAACTTAAAATTGGAGTTTATTAGAACAGTTAACTTTCACATGCCAAGGCCCCTCTGATACAGATAGTTGTAGGTTTCTGCTTGGCAGGCAGAAATACTTTTACGGAGTTCAGTCTATTCTCATTGAGGAGCGATCGAACTGTAGTCTGGCCTTGCTGGCTACAACTCCGACATCCATTCCTGCATCGCGCCCACAGTCCACGAATGGCATAGGAGGAAGCAGAAGCGCACAAGCATGCAAGGTTTGTGTGTCTGTGTGTGTTTTATACAGTGTAGGTATATCAATATATATCCGGTCTGTGAGAAAAATGCCTACTCTAATCCGGTTTGTAGTGGAAACAAGGTTGGCCTATGGTACAGTATATTTTACGGTTTGACCTTAGATTTGACACAAAAATTTGTATAATACATTGATTCTCAACTGGAGGGTCAGAATCCAAAAGTGGGTCATCAAGCCATTTTTGGTCGACAGTACCTGACTGCAGCCCCCCTCTTTCATTTTCTATTCCAGAGGTGGGCAAATTGCACCTCACGGGCCCATCCACCCTGTTGACCATCTCAATCTGGCCTGGCAAAGATTGGTAGAAAATTGCCCAAATCATAACTGCTTTCGTTTGACCTTATCTTTAATGCTGAGTGATTCCACCGGGTAGAGAGAGAGAGAGATGCACAGGATTT
This sequence comes from Syngnathoides biaculeatus, assembly GCF_019802595.1. Lineage (NCBI taxonomy): Eukaryota > Metazoa > Chordata > Actinopteri > Syngnathiformes > Syngnathidae > Syngnathoides > Syngnathoides biaculeatus. The sequence goes on along the minus strand of NC_084651.1, from coordinate 28,582,097 downwards.
TGGGCTTTTTTGTTTGTGTCCTGTTCAGCTGTTAGATGAAGCTAAATGGAGAATCTGCATCTCCTTTAAGGCGGAATGGTTAACTGCGTCACAGTGGAGTTTTTGAGCTTACTCTTATTTCTTCGTATTTTAATTCAAGTTGTATTGAGGATCAGTCAAACAGAACAGAATTTCTAGAGGGATGTGAGAGATTAAAAAAAAAAAACAGAAAGCGCAAACTAAACAAAATGAGAGCAAATAAAACATTCCATATTTTCAAAGAAATCAATCTGGATGTTGGTCTTGTGCTACAGCCTGTGAAGGAAGAGCAGGATGAGATAGGACAGAGGAAGCATGAGAGGCAAGGATCGTAAACCCAGCTATACAACTGCAATGTGGTAGGACTGGCAGTAAATGATAGAGGTCTCTAGAACAAGAATATAAGGGAGTGATTTTTGCACTTCATGTATACATAAACTGTTTAATGCAATAAATGAGTCGTCCCACACCCAGTGAAAGAAACACGGGACTATGCTTACAGAGGCATGCAAGTGAATTCACACCTTTGTGCCGGCAAAAAGACAGAAATGTCCTATAATTGTTTTGTCCGAAACCCAGAGGCATTGGACCTCACCGAATCAATCAAGAACGGAAACCAGGACCAGGAGTGAGCCCAAGAGAAATCCTGTAGATAGGACATGTCCCACGGCAAGGGACCCAGGATGGTTCGCCGGCCCCACCGAGGCGCCCTCACAACTGGCCACCGGGTAATGGGCGCAGGGACCCAATGCCACCCTTCTCCATCCACCACTGCCCCACACACCGTCATCCCCAGGAGAACAAGAAGACCTCGCCCCAACAACCGTTATGCCTCGAGACGTGGCCAGTACCAGCCCAACCCAAGGATGGGAGAAAGTCCTTTATTTCTTGGAAAGTATGGAGTATGTGGTAAAAGTAAGTAAAGTATGTAGTATATTTTAAATCCCCCTACTCGAGCTGTTGATTTACCGTGGTGGAGGGGTTACTTTGACCCGATGATACTCGGAGCCAAATTGTATGGGGTTTCATGCCCCTGGTAGGATCACACATGGCAAAAAGGTCCCAGGTGAGGGACCAAAGTACGACTCCATCACCCCTCTGATGATTACAAGTATTAGATCTCAGTTTCCCTTGCCTGAATGCGGGTCACCAGGGCCCCCCTCTCGAGCCAGGCCTGCAGCTGGGGCTCGAAGACGAGTACCTGATGGCTGGGCCTGCACCCATGGGGCTTGGCTGGACATAGCCCAAAAGGGTAACAGGGGTCCACCTTCCCATGAATGGGTCAACCTGTGAGAGGGGCCATAGGGGTTGAGTGCAATGTGAGTGAGATGGGGGGTTGCCAAAGGCTGGGACATTGGCGATCTGATCCCAGGCTACGGAAACTCGCTCTAGGGACATGGAATTTCACTTCTCTGGCAGGGAATGGAGCCCGAGCTGGTGTGTGAGGTAGATGTTCCAACTAGATATAGTCAGACTTACCCAGGGTTCGCACGCGGCCCTAAAATCCGCGAAAACCGGTCAAGCCCCTAAAAATGCCTTAAATTAAAAAAAAATCAAAGGGGGGACCTCTAAAATTAATCTTTTATTTAAAAAAAATAGCAATCCGTCTGGCGTCCAAATCAGCCGGAAATTGTCAACGGAAGTCACCGTGTTGACAACTAGTCGCCATCTTGTCGATATTCCATTGTTTGTTTCCGTGAGTAGGCATTTCACTTCATCTTCGTTACGACGCAGCGTAGTTCTTTCATCGATCCAACTTGTATCACGGGGAAGTGCATTTTTAAATTATGCTTGGGTTGAAAGTAAGGAGTTTGGGAGCTGGGTTCGTCGAGATCCAAAAGATCGGCATATGTTTTACTGCCATCTGTGCAAGCAGAGTTACCAGCTTGAAAAGATGGGCGTCAAAGCGCTTGGAGTCACACCGGAAAAACAGGAGACACGCTGATTTGGTGAAGACTCTCTCATCTTCCGTTGGTATGAATCTATTTCTAAAATATCAAGATAGTGAAGCATCAACTTCAGGCAGTGGTACGAGCAGTGCATGCGCACTAGGGATCGCAAAAAAACGCTTACTTTCATAACCGGTTTTAACCGAACAGCTGTAGCAAAAAAATGGTATCATAGTGGTGTTTACATAATTGACCCCTCCGTGGATATTGCGCAATCCGCGTCACTGACCAATCAGAGGCCAGAGATCTGCATAGACCAAAGCCCGATTTTGCTCCTGCCATTTTCTCAGACAACATTGCATGGTCCAGTATAGGTTTAGTTCGCGTTTTATTGCGTATTTGGGTTATTTAACAAAAAATATGGTTAAGAGGTGTAGTCACGGACTTTGTAATAGTGACGACAGGTATCCTGAAAGGCTAGTTGGTGGAGTTCGATTCTTACCCTTTCCAAAACCGAAGACCCAGTACGAAAAATGCCTTCGATGGATCAAACTTTGTGGAAGACCGCATCATCAACTAAATCCATCTAATATCAACCGGAACACATATGTTTGCACGAAGGTATGCCCTATATTTGATTTTCAATAGATGTCTCGTATAAATGAATTCGAAGTTCTTCGCTAGCATAACACTGCTGCGTGTGAACGATTGCCACACTTATTCTTTGTTGAGCAATATTTAGCGATGATCGGACTGCACAAACGTATTGATTTCTTGCGCGGCTCGCGGCCAGAAGCTTAACCAGACGGTGTTTGCATGAAGATATGCCCTAAATTTGATTTTTAATACACGTCTCGCATAAATGAATGAGACGTTCTGCGCCAGCATAACATTGCTACGTGCGAACGAATGCCACACTTATTCTTTGTTGAGCGATATTTAGCGATGATCGGACTGCACAAACGTATTGATTTCTTGCTGGCTCGCGGCCGAAGCTTAACCAGACTGTTTGCACGAAGATATGCCCTAAATTTGATTTTTAATATACGTCTCGTATAAATGAATGAGACGTTCTGCCCTAGCATAACATTGCTACGTGCGAACGATTGCCACACTTATTCTTTGTTGAGCGATATTTAGCGATGATCGGACTGCACAAACGTATTGATTTCTTGCTGGCTCGCGGCCGAAGCTTAACCAGACTGTGTTTGCACGAAGATATGCCCTAAATTTGATTTTTAATCCACGTCTCGTATAAATGAATGAGACGTTCTGCGCTTGCATGACATTGCTACGTGTGAATGATTGAATGAAATCAGAAGCATGGCGTCTCTCTCAGTTAAGAATGTATTGTATTTAGAATCTATAATATAGCGTTGATTTGAATGAAATCAGAAGCATAGAGTCTGTCTCAGTTCAGAATGTATTGTATTGTATTTGCCATTTTTACCGTTTGTCTTACGTGAGCGCACGTGGCGTGACGTCACTTCAGGAGGCGTGGTTAAGTGCCCTGCACGGAGGGGTCAATTGACAATCAATGATATTGAAAATCAAATATAGGGCATACCTTCGTGCAAACATATGTGTTCCGGTTGATATTAGATGGATTTAGTTGATGATGCGGTCTTCCACAAAGTTTGATCCATCGAAGGCATTTTTCGTACTGGGTCTTCGGTTTTGGAAAGGGTACGAATCGAACTCCACCAACTAGCCTTTCAGGATACCTGTCGTCACTATTACAAAGTCCGTGACTACACCTCTTAACCATATTTTGTGTTAAATAACCCAAATACGCGATAAAACGCTAACTAAACCTATACTGTACCATTCAATGTTGTCAGAGAGAATGGTGGGAGCAAAAACGGGCTTTGGTCTATGCAGATCTCTGGCCTCTGATTGGTCAGTGACGCGGATTGCGCAATATCACGGAGGGGTCAATTCACCCGCGGGACCACGAGTTGGGGTGCTGGGTTCCGCACGGACTGTTTTTGTTGTTGGTCTTCCGGAGTGACGAGTTCACAGAGTTCCCCCCGTTATGCGAGTAGTGTTTTGATGTCTGCCAATAGAACAAGTTTACTCCCATACTTTGGAGCGTTTCCTCGATGCCATGTTTGATGTTTCTTTGCTTTAACTGAATGTTCTTTTGAGTCCAACTTTACTCTAACAGCGAAACTTGAAAAAAGTGGAAATGATGTTGAAAAAATAGCGTAATGTGGAGTACCGGAACCGGAAGAAATGATTGGACATTTTAACCGATCTCGAAAGTCCGATTAGGGTTTCGGTTAAAAAAAAAAAAAAAAAAAACAACGAAAACCGGTTATAACCGGTTGCGATCCCTAATGCGCACCTCCAGTTGTCCAGCAAGAAGTCAGGCTTTATGAAAGTAGTTCAATACACGAAGATTGACTCGTTAAAGGCAGAGATCGTGTGGACTTTAAAAGTGATCTGCAGCCATTACAGTTACAGATCTTGTGAAAATAATTCGAAAGTGTTTGCAGTCATGTTCTCAGACAGTGACATTGCTAAAAACTACCACTGTGGGTAAAGGATAACTTCGTACCTGGCTACATTTGGCATCGCTGCCCACTTTTCATCTCTTCTGCCTCAAAGCCAAAAAAGCCAGAATAGAGACTGACGTATCAACGCTTATTGAGAAGGTTGACAGGCTCTGGGAGGAGGCAGAAGAAAAGAGGAATCTGAGGTTTATCACCAAGGCCAATGCACTCAGAGGCAGAGCAAAGGACAAGAGAGCCACTTTGGCACCTCTGCAGCAACAAATAGAGGAGGCACTGGGTAGGCTCAAGGAGCTAGAGTAGGGGTGCTGAAACAGACATCAGTAGAAGACATTTGTGTATATAGTTGCAATTGTAATTAGAATCTGTTTTTCTGTATACCGTTATGTGAAGACGTTGACAATGGTCATATCAATGAGAACTACCACAAGGGGCGACAGGTGATCACTGTCACAGGTACTGAGGTACTGGAACATTTGATGAACCAAGAACGGTTGATGGCACCATTGGGTGAGTCTTTTTTCCTTACTCTTGTTTTCCCACGATGGCCCTAAATTTTTCGTGTCGGCCCTAAATTTTTCGTGTCAACCCCTAAGAATGCCCCTAAAAAGCCCTTAAATTTTTTTGGTCAGACTGAGTATGAACCCTGTTACCACTTGGGCTCTGATATAAGTCCTCTTGACAAGGGTTGGACTCTGTTCCACTCTGGAGTTGCCCATGGTGAGAGATGCTGAGCAGGTGCAGGTATACTTATTGCACCCCAGCTTGGTGCCTGTATGTTGTGGTTCACCCCGGTGGATGAGAGGGAACCCTGCCTCTGTATGGATAAGAGGTATTCCTGCTACTTGGCAGCTGCTTTTCTCAGAATTGCCACAACAAAACTAATACCAGACTTTTATGTACTGACACAAAAAAAAAGTGATCAACAAAACAAAGGTGGTTGCCAGCCTTCATTTCCTAAAAAACAAAAAACAAATATGCCAGTCAGCCATCTTTTTGCTAAATTTGCCGTTTTGTACTCAAAATAGGCCATTTACTAAAATTGTACAGATCTGATGAGTTTTTCCTACGCGGGGATTTGTCTTCCCAAGCACATTTTGGATCACCTATAACTTCAGAAAACACCAAGCAGTAGATGCTGATGATTTCATTGGAGTCAGATGAGGAGTGTACAGTGTGAGCGAGATTCGTACATACCCCAATAGATGCATGTTTTATTTCCAGCTATTGTGATAAAATGGGGCTAATGCGGACGTATATGCCTTGCCAAAACAAAAGAATACAGGAACACATGAAAGCTGTTTTACTTCATATTAATTTAAAACAAGGCAGCACGGTGACGTAGCTGAAGAGCATTGGCCTCATAGTTCTGAGGACCTGGGTTCAAATCCCGATTCCCCCCCTGTGTGGGTTTTCTCGGGGCACTCCGGTTTCCTCCCACGTCCCAAAAATATGCATTAAGTGGAGACTCTAAGTTGTCCATAGATGTGATTATGAACCCAACTGTTGTCTCTCTCCATGTGCCCTGTGATTGGATGGCAACCAGTTGAGTGTACCCTGCCTCCAACCCGATGACACATGGCATAGGCCCCAGCACTCCTGTGATCCTCATAACCTTTGTGTGATCATGTGACTACTCATAATGGGTACCACAGTTCTTTTGAGTGTACTGAATCATCCATCCATCCATTATCTGAGCCGCTTATCCTTACAAGGGTCGTGCGGAGTGCTGGAGCCTATCCCAGCTGTCAACGGGCAGGAGGTGGGGTACACCCTGAACTGGTTGCCAGCCAATTGGAGACGTAAATACATTTATTGTTAATTTACATCTAGTTTGCATATCTGTGCTTGTTTTTATGGTCTTGACTGACGCAAAAATTAAGAGTTAACTTAAAGATGTTCGTGAAAAGCTTTCCCCCAAGGAGATCAGGACTTATGTTGTGTGATTTATGTGTTAAGTAAATACAAAGGACCCTATCAGTTCATATGCGGAGTCACAAGAAGAGATTGTGAGGCCAATAGGCGACATAAATGATCACTAAATTTTGAGTCCTTGCCTCTATTACATTGCTGAAATCAAATGTTGCTGGGCATGAATTGTTCCATTGTCCTAGCCGCTTATCCCCACAAGCATCATGGGAGTGCAGGATTCCTATCCTAGCTAACATTTGGTGAAGGATGGACTAGACCCTGAACTGGTCACCAGTTTGTCGCAGGGCACTAATCGACAATCTCACTGAGTGAGAATTGATCCCATGCTGCCTGTATCAAAGTCATCTTGATTCTTGGTTGCTTTTTTTGTTTTTTTTTCTTTTTCTGGATCATTGAAATAGAACACTATAATGTACAAATGAACAGTCCAATTCACTTGTAGTATAAAACAAATAATTAAATTAATTTAAATAAAAATTATGACTAAAAATTCTCGTTGCTCAGTTTCAATTAGTTCTAAGCGTATATCAGTAATTTACCTTGCTGATTATAAATTAATCTAAGAGACTTCAATTAGTCATTGACCTCATTTAAAAATAATTTGAATACTGGAGTTGATTTTAGAAATTTTGATTTGCAAATGTGAAATTTACCCAACAAAATGTATGTTAATAATTTCAATCTTTTGACTTATATTTTTCTCACAGTTGTAATCTTATGTTTTGTTCTACGTAGAATGCATTTTTCCAATTTCTTTCCAGAATGTTGCATTTAGAGGACACATAAAATGTGTGAAACTATTTCAGAATCACTTTTACATAAAAAAAACCTCAATATCAAGAAAATGTGAAATGTAGATCTTAGTTGGTTAGATGTTGTGTACATTTTTTTATGTATTTCTCCTCTGAAATTAAACATTTTAAAAGGAACAAGCCACATTTTCTTCCAATTTGTATTAAATCGAGTATCCCAGAAGAACTTTCTCTGTAGTTTTATTTGACTAAGTCTTTAAAAAGATTCTATGATGTTTGTTGTTAAATTTTTTGGTTAAAATATTTATACCATTTATAGAAGGAATGTTAACACAAGCCCCTTGTTGCCATTTTTTAAAATAGCTTTTCATCAATTCTAATATTCCACTAGAAATGGAACTTATTGCTAAGTGAAAGTCTTGAAAAAAATCGTGATACTCAGGGGTTGGTCATTCGAGTTGAACAGGTTTTTCACGTAAATTATATTTTTATTAGTCCATTTTCGTAAAAAGAGGAACTGGTTCCTTTTTGTAATTTATTCATTGTTCAAAAGAATGCATTTGTGTGGGGAAAATTTTTGTGAGTGACATAATGCAAATTAGTAACTTTGAAACACTACAGTGACATGACGATAGAAACTAAAATTCTTCTCCAATCTGAAGGTGATTATGTTGGATAAAATGCCATATTGAACCTGGAGTTTTTAAACATTCTTTTAGCCATTTCACTTTAAATGTAGAATTGAAGTCTCTAAAATGTAGTAATTCAAAACCACCTTCAGTTTTAAGCTTCCTTGTTATCCCTATAAATGTTCTAAAATAGATATTGTAATGAAAAATAATGTTATATGACATTGTTCACTCAAATATGAGTGTAGAGTGTGTCATCCGTGCGCAAAGTTACGGAAGTCTCATTCGACGTCCAAGTGGTAGCTATATTGCCTGCAATGTCTGTTGATGATGTCACAGAGGAACAACAGAGATTTTTGGATTTTTCCCACACCCCCTCTGACACGGAAGCTCTTTTCGAAGATGAGACCATCTCACAATCAAGTGAGATGACCTGGGCGATATTACCCTATCATTTCGAGCCAAATTTTGATGATACGCGGATCACTTCTAACAAACAACAGACTCCCTGACAGTATGTAGCGTACTCAGGAGGACCCATGCTGGGCAGGGTGAGAGCTCCTTTCTCCTCTCGCACGCGGCCAAACCACCTCCGCGTTGGCCCCTTCGGCCGCAAGCAAGCCGATGCGCGAAGTAGGGTGCCCAGACACCGGTGGCCGGTGGGGGGGAGAGCCCGGCCAAACCGCCTCCCCACCCAATTCACCTCTGCGTTGGAGCTAACCCCTTGTGGCGATTCACAAGGCCGGCTCGGCGTTGTCGACAAGGCCAGCGGTGATCCACAAGGCTGTACGGAGGCTGTCCTTCCGCGGCTGCTGCGTGGAAGCCGTCCGACGTGCACATCGACACATTTAGTACCCCTGACTTATGTATGTGGATCTTTTGTTACTTTATGTGAAGATTACATCTCCCCCCCCAACTATTGTTTTTTTTAGTAGCTCGATACTTACCTAGCTGTCATTTGGAACCCATGACGCTCTCGTCCTTTGCACCTGTGCAATCCATTTTTCACGAGGAACCGGGTATTTTTTTAAAAGTACTAAAAGTAAATGCATCCTCCTGAATGTTCGAACAATATCCAGCAATACAAAGAGCCACCATTTTGGCTAACACGGAGGAACAAAGAGCTACCTTCCAGCAGGTAAAACACATATAAACATACAAGC